>NC_136345.1:2582517-2610786 GCF_964198595.1 Lampetra fluviatilis | reverse complement strand
GTGAGTGGGTGAGTGGGTGGGTGGGTGGGTGAGTGGGTGGGTGGGTGAGTGGGTGGGTGGGTGGGTGAGTGGGTGGGTGAGTGGGTGGGTGAGTGGGTGAGTGAGTGGGTGGGTGAGTGGGTGGGTGAGTAGGTGGGTGAGTAGGTGGGTGAGTGAGTGGGGTGGGTGGGTGAGTGGGAGTGAGTGAGTGGGTGGGTGAGTGGGTGGGTGAGTGGGTGGGTGAGTGGGTGAGTGAGTGGGTGAGTGAGTGGTGGGTGGGTGAGTGGGTGGTGAGTGGGTGAGTGAGTGGGTGAGTGAGTGATGTGGGTGGGTGGGTGGGTGGGTGAGTGGTGAGTGAGTGGGTGGGTGGGTGAGTGGGTGGGTGAGTGGGTGAGTGGGTGGGTGAGTGGGTGGGTGAGTGGGTGAGTGAGTGGGTGAGTGAGTGGGTGAGTGGGTGGGTGAGTGGGTAGGTGGGTGAGTGGGTGAGTGGGTGGGTGAGTGGGTGGGTGGGTGAGTGGGTGGGTGGGTGAGTGGGTGGGTGAGTAGGTGGGTGAGTGAGTGGGTGAGTGAGTGGGTGGGTGGGTGGGTTAGTGAGTGGGTGGGTGGGTGAGTGGGTGAGTGAGTGAGTGGGTGAGTGAGTGGGTGGGTGAGTGGGTGAGTGGGTGGGTGAGTGGGTGGGTGAGTAGGTGGGTGAGTGAGTGGGTGAGTGAGTGGGTGGGTGGGTGAGTGGGTGAGTAGGTGGGTGAGTGAGTGGGTGAGTGAGTGGGTGGGTGGGTGAGTGGGTGGGTGGGTGGGTGAGTGGGTGAGTGAGTGAGTGGGTGAGTGAGTGGGTGGGTGGGTGGGTGGGTGGGTGGGGTGGGTGAGTGAGTGAGTGGGTGGGGTGGGTGGGTGGGTGAGTGAGTGGGTGGGTGAGTGAGTGGGTGGGTGAGTGAGTGGGTGGGTGGGTGGGTGGGTGAGTGAGTGGGTGAGTGAGTGGGTGAGTGGGTGGGTGAGTAGGTAGGTGAGTGAGTGGGTGAGTGGGTGAGTGAGTGAGTGAGTGGATGAGTGAGTGGGTGGGTGGGTGAGTGGGTGGGTGAGTGGGTGGGTGAGTGAGTGGGTGGGTGGGTGAGTAGGTGGGTGAGTGAGTGGGTGAGTGAGTGGGTGGGTGGGTGGGTGGGGTGAGTGGGTGAGTGAGTGAGTGGGTGGGTGAGTGGGTGGGTGAGTGAGTGAGTGTGTGGGTGGGTGGGTGGGTGAGTGAGTGGGTGGGTGAGTGGGTGGGTGGGTGAGTGGGTGAGTGAGTGGGTGGGTGAGTAGGTGGGTGAGTGGGTGAGTGGGTGGGTGGGTGAGTGGGTGAGTGAGTGGGTGGGTGGGTGAGTGGGTGGGTGAGTGGGTGGGTGGGTGAGTGGGTGAGTGGGTGAGTGGGTGGGTGGGTGAGTGAGTGGGTTAGTAAGTGGGTGGGTGGGTGAGTAGGTGGGTGAGTGGGTGGGTGAGTGGGTGAGTGGGTGGGTGGGTGAGTGGGTGGGTGAATGGGTGAGTGGGTGGGTGGGTGAGTGGGTGGGTGAATGGGTGAGTAGGTGGGTGAGTGAGTGAGTGAGTGGGTGGGTGGGTGAGTGAGTGAGTGAGTGGGTGGGTGGGTGAGTGGGTGGGTGAGTGAGTGTGTGGGTGGGTGGGTGGGTGAGTGGGTGGGTGAGTGAGTGGGTGGGTGGGTGAGTGGGTGGGTGAGTAGGTGGGTGAGTGAGTGTGTGGGTGGGTAGGTGGGTGAGTGGGTGGGTGAGTGGGTGGGTGGGTGAGTGGGTGAGTGAGTGGGTGGGTGAGTAGGTGGGTGAGTGGGTGAGTGGGTGGGTGTGTGAGTGGGTGAGTGAGTGAGTGAGTGGGTGGGTGAGTGGGTGGGTGAGTGGGTGAGTAGGTGGGTGAGTGGGTGGGTGACTAGGTGGGTGAGTAGGTGGGTGAGTGGGTGGGTGACTAGGTGGGTGAGTGGGTGGGTGGGTGGGTGAGTGAGTGGGTGACTAGGTGGGTGAGTGGGTGGGTGAGTGGGTGAGTGGGTGGGTGGGTGGGTGAGTGGGTGAGTGGGTGGGTGAGTGGGCGAGTGGGTGGGTGAGTGGGTGAGTGGGTGGGTGAGTGGGTGAGTGGGTGGGTGGGTGAGTGGGTGGGTGGGTGAGTGGGTGAGTGGGTGATTGGGTGGGTGGGTGGGTGAGTGGGTAGGTGGGTGAGTGGGTGGGGTGAGTGGGTGAGTGGGTGAGTGAGCGGGTGAGTGGGTGAGTGGGTGGGTGAGTGGGTGAGTGGGTGGGTGAGTGGGTGAGTGGGTGGGTGGGTGGGTGAGTGGGTGAGTGGGTGGGTGGGTGAGTGGGTGAGTGGGTGAGTGAGTGGGTGAGTGGGTGAGTGGGTGAGTGAGTGAGTGGGTGAGTGGGTGGGTGAGTGAGTGGGTGAGTGAGTGGGTGGGTGAGTGAGTGGGTGGGTGAGTGAGTGGGTGAGTGGGTGAGTGGGTGGGTGAGTGGGTGGGTGGGTGAGTGGGTGGGTGGGTGAGTGGGTGGGTGGGTGAGTGGGTGGGTGAGTGGGTGAGTGGGTGGGTGAGTGGGTGAGTGGGTGGGTGGGTGGGTGAGTGGGTGAGTGGGTGGGTGGGTGAGTGGGTGAGTGGGTGAGTGAGTGGGTGAGTGGGTGAGTGGGTGAGTGAGTGAGTGGGTGAGTGGTGGTGAGTGAGTGGGTGAGTGAGTGGGTGGGTGAGTGAGTGGGTGGGTGAGTGAGTGGGTGAGTGGGTGAGTGGGTGGGTGAGTGGGTGGGTGGGTGAGTGGGTGGGTGGGTGAGTGGGTGGGTGGGTGAGTGGGTGGGTGGGTGAGTGGGTGGGTGAGTGGGTGAGTGAGTGGGTGGGTGAGTGGGTGGGTGAGTAGGTGGGTGAGTAGGTGGGTGAGTGAGTGGGTGGGTGGGTGAGTGGGTGAGTGAGTGAGTGGGTGGGTGAGTGGGTGGGTGAGTGAGTGGGTGGGTGAGTGGGTGGGTGAGTGGGTGAGTGGTGAGTGGTGGGTGGGTGGGTAGGTGGGTGAGTGGGTGGGTGAGTGGGTGAGTGGGTGGGTGAGCGGGTGAGTGGGTGAGTGGGGTGGGTGAGTGGGTGTGGGTGGGTGAGTGGGTGAGTGGGTGGGTGGGTGGGTGAGGTGGGTGAGTGGGTGGGTGGGTGGGTGAGTGGGTGAGTGGGTGGGTGGGTGAGTGAGTGGGTGAGTGGGTGAGTGGGTGAGTGAGTGAGTGGGTGAGTGGGTGGGTGAGTGAGTGGGTGAGTGAGTGGGTGAGTGAGTGGGTGAGTGAGTGAGTGAGTGGGTGGGTGAGTGGGTGGGTGGGTGGGTGAGTGAGTGAGTGAGTGGGTGGGTGAGTGGGTGGGTGAGTGAGTGGGTGAGTGGGTGAGTGGGTGGGTGGGTGGGTGAGTGGGTGGGTGGGTGAGTGGGTGGGTGGGTGAGTGGGTGGGTGAGTGGGTGGGTGAGTGGGTGAGTGAGTGGGTGGGTGAGTGGGTGGGTGAGTAGGTGGGTGAGTAGGTGGGTGAGTGAGTGGGTGGGTGGGTGAGTGGGTGAGTGAGTGAGTGGGTGGGTGAGTGGGTGGGTGAGTGGGTGGGTGAGTGGGTGAGTGAGTGGGTGAGTGAGTGGGTGGGTGGGTGAGTGGGTGGGTGAGTGGGTGAGTGAGTGGGTGAGTGAGTGAGTGGGGTGGGTGGGTGGGTGAGTGGGTGAGTGAGTGGGTGGGTGGGTGAGTGGGTGGGTGAGTGGGTGAGTGGGTGGGTGAGTGGGTGGGTGAGTGGGTGAGTGAGTGGGTGAGTGAGTGGTTGAGTGGGTGGGTGAGTGGGTGGGTGAGTGGGTAGGTGGGTGAGTGGGTGAGTGGGTGGGTGAGTGGGTGGGTGGGTGAGTGGGTGGGTGAGTGGGTGGGTGAGTAGGTGGGTGAGTGAGTGGGTGAGTGAGTGGGTGGGTGGGTGGGTTAGTGAGTGGGTGGGTGGGTGAGTGGGTGAGTGAGTGAGTGGGTGAGTGAGTGGGTGGGTGAGTGGGTGAGTGGGTGGGTGAGTGGGTGGGTGAGTAGGTGGGTGAGTGAGTGGGTGAGTGAGTGGGTGGGTGGGTGAGTGGGTGTGTAGGTGGGTGAGTGAGTGGGTGAGTGAGTGGGTGGGTGGGTGAGTGAGTGGGTGGGTGGGTGAGTGGGTGAGTGAGTGAGTGGGTGGGTGGGTGAGTGAGTGGGTGGGTGGGTGAGTGAGTGAGTGAGTGAGTGGGTGGGTGGGTGAGTGGGTGGGTGAGTGAGTGTGTGGGTGGGTGGGTGGGTGAGTGGGTGGGTGAGTGAGTGGGTGGGTGGGTGAGTGGGTGGGTGAGTAGGTGGGTGAGTGAGTGTGTGGGTGGGTAGGTGGGTGAGTGGGTGGGTGAGTGGGTGGGTGGGTGAGTGGGTGAGTGAGTGGGTGGGTGAGTAGGTGGGTGAGTGGGTGAGTGGGTGGGTGTGTGAGTGGGTGAGTGAGTGAGTGAGTGAGTGAGTGGGTGGGTGAGTGGGTGGGTGAGTGGGTGAGTAGGTGGGTGAGTGGGTGGGTGACTAGGTGGGTGAGTAGGTGGGTGAGTGGGTGGGTGACTAGGTGGGTGAGTGGGTGGGTGGGTGGGTGAGTGAGTGGGTGACTAGGTGGGTGAGTGGGTGGGTGAGTGGGTGAGTGGGTGGGTGGGTGGGTGAGTGGGTGAGTGGGTGGGTGAGTGGGCGAGTGGGTGGGTGAGTGGGTGAGTGGGTGGGTGAGTGGGTGAGTGGGTGGGTGAGTGGGTGGGTGGGTGAGTGGGTGAGTGGGTGATTGGGTGGGTGGGTGGGTGAGTGGGTAGGTGGGTGAGTGGGTGGGTGAGTGGGTGAGTGGGTGAGTGAGCGGGTGAGTGGGTGAGTGGGTGGGTGAGTGGGTGAGTGGGTGGGTGAGTGGGTGAGTGGGTGGGTGGGTGGGTGGGTGGGTGGGTGAGTGGGTGAGTGGGTGGGTGGGTGAGTGGGTGAGTGGGTGAGTGAGTGGGTGAGTGGGTGAGTGGGTGAGTGAGTGAGTGGGTGAGTGGGTGGGTGAGTGAGTGGGTGAGTGAGTGGGTGGGTGAGTGAGTGGGTGGGTGAGTGAGTGGGTGAGTGGGTGAGTGGGTGGGTGAGTGGGTGGGTGGGTGGGTGAGTGGGTGGGTGGGTGGGTGAGTGGGTGGGTGAGTGGGTGAGTGAGTGGGTGGGTGAGTGGGTGGGTGAGTAGGTGGGTGAGTAGGTGGGTGAGTGAGTGGGTGGGTGGGTGAGTGGGTGAGTGAGTGAGTGGGTGGGTGAGTGGGTGGGTGAGTGGGTGGGTGAGTGGGTGGGTGAGTGGGTGAGTGAGTGGGTGGGTGGGTGGGTAGGTGGGTGAGTGGGTGGGTGAGTGGGTGAGTGGGTGGGTGAGCGGGTGAGTGGGTGAGTGGGTGGGTGAGTGGGTGAGTGGGTGGGTGAGTGGGTGAGTGGGTGGGTGGGTGGGTGAGTGGGTGAGTGGGTGGGTGGGTGGGTGAGTGGGTGAGTGGGTGGGTGGGTGAGTGAGTGGGTGAGTGGGTGAGTGGGTGAGTGAGTGAGTGGGTGAGTGGGTGGGTGAGTGAGTGGGTGAGTGAGTGGGTGAGTGAGTGGGTGAGTGAGTGAGTGGGTGGGTGAGTGGGTGGGTGGGTGGGTGGGTGAGTGAGTGAGTGAGTGGGTGGGTGAGTGGGTGGGTGAGTGAGTGGGTGAGTGGGTGAGTGGGTGGGTGGGTGGGTGAGTGGGTGGGTGGGTGAGTGGGTGGGTGGGTGAGTGGGTGGGTGAGTGGGTGGGTGAGTGGGTGAGTGAGTGGGTGGGTGAGTGGGTGGGTGAGTAGGTGGGTGAGTAGGTGGGTGAGTGAGTGGGTGGGTGGGTGAGTGGGTGAGTGAGTGAGTGGGTGGGTGGGTGAGTGGGTGGGTGAGTGGGTGGGTGAGTGGGTGAGTGAGTGGGTGAGTGAGTGGGTGGGTGGGTGAGTGGGTGGGTGAGTGGGTGAGTGAGTGGGTGAGTGAGTGAGTGGGTGGGTGGGTGGGTGAGTGGGTGAGTGAGTGGGTGGGTGGGTGAGTGGGTGGGTGAGTGGGTGAGTGGGTGGGTGAGTGGGTGGGTGAGTGGGTGAGTGAGTGGGTGAGTGAGTGGTTGAGTGGGTGGGTGAGTGGGTGGGTGAGTGGGTAGGTGGGTGAGTGGGTGAGTGGGTGGGTGAGTGGGTGGGTGGGTGAGTGGGTGGGTGGGTGAGTGGGTGGGTGAGTAGGTGGGTGAGTGAGTGGGTGAGTGAGTGGGTGGGTGGGTGGGTTAGTGAGTGGGTGGGTGGGTGAGTGGGTGAGTGAGTGAGTGGGTGAGTGAGTGGGTGGGTGAGTGGGTGAGTGGGTGGGTGAGTGGGTGGGTGAGTAGGTGGGTGAGTGAGTGGGTGAGTGAGTGGGTGGGTGGGTGAGTGGGTGTGTAGGTGGGTGAGTGAGTGGGTGAGTGAGTGGGTGGGTGGGTGAGTGAGTGGGTGGGTGGGTGAGTGGGTGAGTGAGTGAGTGGGTGAGTGAGTGGGTGGGTGGGTGGGTGGGTGGGTGGGTGAGTGAGTGAGTGGGTGGGTGGGTGGGTGGGTGGGTGGGTGAGTGAGTGGGTGGGTGAGTGAGTGGGTGGGTGAGTGAGTGGGTGGGTGGGTGGGTGGGTGAGTGGGTGGGTGAGTGAGTGGGTGAGTGGGTGGGTG
This sequence comes from Lampetra fluviatilis, assembly GCF_964198595.1. Lineage (NCBI taxonomy): Eukaryota > Metazoa > Chordata > Hyperoartia > Petromyzontiformes > Petromyzontidae > Lampetra > Lampetra fluviatilis. Next base: position 2,604,161 of record NC_136345.1, on the reverse strand, counting down.
AGTAGGTAGGTGAGTGAGTGGGTGAGTGGGTGAGTGAGTGAGTGAGTGGATGAGTGAGTGGGTGGGTGGGTGAGTGGGTGGGTGAGTGGGTGGGTGAGTGAGTAAGTGGGTGGGTGAGTAGGTGGGTGAGTGAGTGGGTGAGTGAGTGGGTGGGTGGGTGGGTGAGTGGGTGAGTGAGTGAGTGGGTGGGTGAGTGGGTGGGTGAGTGAGTGAGTGTGTGGGTGGGTGGGTGGGTGGGTGAGTGAGTGGGTGGGTGAGTGGGTGGGTGGGTGAGTGGGTGAGTGAGTGGGTGGGTGAGTAGGTGGGTGAGTGGGTGAGTGGGTGGGTGGGTGGGTGGGTGAGTGGGTGAGTGAGTGGGTGGGTGGGTGAGTGGGTGGGTGAGTGGGTGAGTAGGTGGGTGAGTCGGTGGGTGTCTAGGTGGGTGAGTAGGTGGGTGAGTGGGTGGGTGACTAGGTGGGTGAGTGGGTGGGTGGGTGGGTGAGTGAGTGGGTGACTAGGTGGGTGAGTGGGTGGGTGAGTGGGTGGGTGAGTGGGTGGGTGAGTGGGTGAGTGGGTGGGTGAGTGGGTGAGTGGGTGGGTGGGTGAGTGGGTGAGTGGGTGATTGGGTGGGTGAGTGGGTAGGTGGGTGAGTGGGTGAGTGGGTGGGTGAGCGGGTGGGTGAGTGGGTGAGTGGGTGGGTGAGTGGGTGAGTGGGTGAGTGGGTGGGTGAGTGGGTGAGTGGGTAAGTGGGTGGGTGGGTGGGTGAGTGGGTGAGTGGGTGGGTGGGTGGGTGGGTGAGTGGGTGGGTGGGTGGGTGAGTGAGTGAGTGGGTGAGTGGGTGAGTGAGTGAGTGGGTGAGTGGGTGGGTGAGTGAGTGAGTGGGTGGGTGAGTGGGTGAGTGAGTGAGTGGGTGAGTGGGTGAGTGAGTGGGTGAGTGAGTGGATGAGTGGGTGAGTGGGTGGGTGGGTGGGTGAGTGAGTGAGTGGGTGAGTGAGTGAGTGGGTGGGTGGGTGGGTGAGTGGGTGGGTGGGTGGGTGAGTGGGTGGGTGGGTGAGTGAGTGAGTGGGTGGGTGGGTGGGTGGGTGGGTGGGTGAGCGAGTGAGCGAGTGGGTGGGTGAGTGGGTGGGTGAGTGAGTGGGTGGGTGAGTGAGTGGGTGAGTGAGTGGGTGGGTGGGTGGGTGAATGGGTGAGTGGGTGGGTTGGTGGGTGAGTGATTGGGTGAGTGAGTGAGTTGGTGGGTGGGTGGGTGGGTGGGTGAGTGGGTGGGTGAGTGGGTGGGTGGATGGGTGAGTGGGTGGGTGGATGGGTGAGTGAGTGGGTGGTTGGGTGGGTGAGTGGGTGGGTGAGTGGGTGGATGAGTGGGTGGGTGAGTGGGTGGGTGAGTGGGTGAGTGGGTGGGTGAGTGGGTGGGTGAGTGGGTGGGTGGGTGAGTGGGTGAGTGGGTGAGTGGGTGGGTGGGTGGCTGGGTGGGTGAGTGGGTGGGTGAGTGGGTGGGTGAGTGGGTGGGTGGGTGTGTGAGTGGGTGGGTGAGTGGGTGGGTGAGTGAGTGGGTGGATGGGTGAGTGAGTGGGTGGGTGGGTGAGTGGGTGGGTGGGTGAGTGGGTGGGTGGGTGAGTGGGTGAGTGGGTGGGTGGGTGAGTGGGTGGGTGAGTGGGTGGGTGGGTGGGTGAGTGGGTGGGTGAGTGGGTGAGTGGGTGGGTGAGTGGGTGGGTGGTGGGGTGAGTGAGTGAGTGAGTGGTGGGGTGATTGAGTGAGTGGTGGGTGAGTGGTGAGTGAGGTGAGTGAGTGGTGGGGTGAGTGAGTGAGTGAGTGGTGGGGTGAGTGAGTGAGTGAGTGGTGAGGTGAGTGAGTGAGTGGTGGGGTGAATGAGTGAGTGAGTGGTGGGTGAGTGGTGAGTGAGGTGAGTGAGTGGTGGGGTGAGTGAGTGAGTGAATGGTGGAGTGAGTGAGTGAGTGAGTGGTGGGGTGATTGAGTGAGTGGTGGGTGAGTGGTGAGTGAGGTGAGTGAGTGGTGGGGTGAGTGAGTGAGTGAGTGGTGGGGTGAGTGAGTGAGTGAGTGGTGGGGTGAGTGAGTGAGTGAGTGGTGGGGTGAGTGAGTGAGTGAGTGGTGGGGTGCGTGAGTGAGTGAGTGGTGGAGTGAATGAGTGAGTGAGTGGGGTGAATGAGTGAGTGGGGTGAATGAGTGAGTGAGTGAGGTGAGTGAGTGGTGGGGTGAGTGAGTGAGTGAGTGAGTGGTGGGGTGAGTGAGTGAGTGAGTGGTGGAGTGAATGAGTGAGTGAGTGGTGGAGTGAATGAGTGAGTGAGTGGTGGGGTGAGTGAGTGAGTGAGTGGTGGAGTGAATGAGTGAGTGAGTGGTGGAGTGAATGAGTGAGTGAGTGGTGGGGTGAATGAGTGAGTGAGTGAATGAGTGAGTGAGTGAATGAGTGAGTGAATGAATCCTCACCTGCCGTCCATCTTGGCCCACGTTGGTTTGACCACGAACGACTACACGGATCTCCTCATCCAGCCTCCTGAGACACGGAGACACGGGGAGAGAGACACGGGGAGAGAGACACGGGGAGACACGGAGACACGGGGAGAGAGACACGGGGAGAGAGACACGGGGAGACACGGGGAGAGAGACACGGGGGGAGAGACACGGGGAGACACGGGGAGAGAGACACGGGGAGAGAGACACGGGGAGAGAGACGCGGGGAGAGACACGGGGAGAGACACGGGGAGAGAGACACGGGGAGAGAGACACGGGGAGAGAGACACGGGGAGACACGGGGAGAGAGACACGGGGGGAGAGACACGGGGAGACACGGGGAGAGAGACACGGGGAGAGAGACACGGGGAGAGAGACGCGGGGAGAGACACGGGGAGAGACACGGGGAGAGACACGGGGAGAGACACGGGGAGAGACACGGAGACACGGGGAGAGAGACACGGGGAGAGAGACACGGGGAGAGACACGGGGAGAGAGACACGGGGAGAGAGACACGGGGAGAGAGACACGGGGAGAGAGACACGGGGAGAGGGACACGGGGAGAGACACGGAGACACGGGGAGAGAGACATGGGGAGAGAGACACGGTGGGAGAGACACGGGGGGAGAGACACGGGGAGAGAGACACGGGGAGAGAGACACGGGGAGAGAGACACGAAGACACGGGGAGAGAGACACGGGGAGGGAGACACGGGGAGAGAGACACGGGGAGAGAGACGCGGGGAGAGACACGGGGAGAGACACGGGGAGAGACACGGGGAGAGACACGGGGAGAGAGACACGGGGAGAGACACGGGTAGAGACACGGGGAGAGACACGGGGAGAGACACGGGGAGAGACACGGGGAGAGACACGGGGAAAGACACGGGGAGAGAGACACGGGGAGAGAGACACGAGGAGAGACACGGGTAGAGACACGGGGAGAGACACGGGGAGAGACACGGGGAAAGACACGGGTAGAGAGACACGGGGAGAGACACGGGTAGAGACGTGGGGAAAGACACGGGGAGAGACACGGGGAGAGAGACACGGGGAGAGACACGGGGAGAGAGACACGGGGAGAGAGACACGGGGAGAGAGACACGGGGGTCAGGAGATATGAAGACTGCGTGCATGAGAGATTGATGAGAGATGATGATGATGATGAGATGATGATGATGATGATGATGAGAGATGATGATGATGATGATGATGAGAGATGATGATGATGATGAGAGATGATGATGATGATGAGAGATGATGATGATGATGATGAGAGATGATGATGATGATGAGAGATGATGATGATGATGAGAGATGATGATGAGATGATGATGATGAGATGATGATGATGAGAGATGATGATGATGATGATGAGAGATGATGATGATGAGAGATGATGATGATGATGATGATGAGAGATGATGATGATGAGAGATGATGATGATGATGAGAGATGATGATGATGATGAGAGATGATGATGATGATGAGAGATGATGATGATGATGAGAGATGATGATGATGAGAGATGATGATGATGATGAGATGATGATGATGAGAGATGATGATGATGATGAGAGATGATGATGATGATGAGAGATGATGATGATGATGAGAGATGATGATGATGAGAGATGATGATGATGATGATGAGAGATGATGATGATGATGATGAGAGATGATGATGATGATGATGAGATGATGATGATGATGAGAGATGATGATGATGATGAGAGATGATGATGATGATGAGAGATGATGATGATGATGAGATGATGATGAGAGATGATGATGATGATGATGAGAGATGATGATGATGATGATGAGAGATGATGATGATGATGATGAGATGATGATGATGATGAGAGATGATGATGATGATGAGAGATGATGATGATGATGAGAGATGATGATGATGATGAGATGATGATGAGAGATGATGATGATGATGAGAGATGATGATGATGATGAGAGATGATGATGATGATGAGAGATGATGATGATGATGAGAGATGATGATGATGATGAGAGATGATGATGATGATGATGAGAGATGATGATGATGATGAGAGATGATGATGATGATGAGAGATGATGATGATGATGAGAGATGATGATGATGATGAGAGATGATGATGATGATGAGAGATGATGATGATGATGAGAGATGATGATGATGATGATGAGAGATGATGATGATGATGAGATGATGATGAGAGATGATGATGATGATGAGAGATGATGATGATGATGAGAGATGATGATGATGATGAGATGATGATGAGAGATGATGATGATGATGAGAGATGATGATGATGATGAGAGATGATGATGATGATGAGAGATGATGATGATGATGAGAGATGATGATGATGATGATGAGAGATGATGATGATGAGAGATGATGATGATGATGAGAGATGATGATGATGATGATGAGAGATGATGATGATGATGATGAGATGATGATGATGATGAGAGATGATGATGATGATGATGAGAGATGATGATGATGAGAGATGATGATGATGATGAGAGATGATGATGATGATGAGAGATGATGATGATGATGAGAGATGATGATGATGATGATGAGAGTTTGTGATGGATGTGAATTCTCACCGGATCTTCAGCCGGATTTTGCTGACAACTTCGTCGATGTTCGTGAGCGACTGGAGACACACAGAGAGACACACAGAGAGACACGTGGTGAGAGAGACACAGAGAGACACGTGGTGAGAGAGACACGCAGAGAGACACAGAGAGAGACATGGTGAGAGACACGCAGAGAGACACGTGGTGAGAGAGACACGTGGTGAGAGAGACACAGAGAGAGACACACGGTGAGACACACACACAGAGAGACACGTGGTGAGAGAGACACAGAGACACACGTGGTGAGAGACACGCAGAGAGACACGTGGTGAGAGAGACACGCAGAGAGACACACAGAGAGACACAGAGAGACACGTGGTGAGAGACACAGAGAGAGACATGGTGAGAGACACGCAGAGAGACGCGTAGTGAGAGAGACACGTGGTGAGAGAGACACGGAGAGAGACACACGCAGAGAGACACACGCAGAGAGACACGTGGTGAGAGAGACACGTGGTGAGAGAGACATGGTGAGAGACACGCAGAGAGACACGTGGTGAGAGAGACACGTGGTGAGAGACACGGAGAGACAGAGAGAGACACAGAGAGAGACACATGGTGAGACACACACACAGAGAGACACGTGGTGAGAGAGACACGGAGAGACACAGAGAGAGACACGCACAGAGAGAGACACGTGGTGAGAGACACGCAGAGAGACACGTGGTGAGAGAGACACGGAGAGACAGAGAGAGACACAGAGAGACACATAGAGACAGAGAGAGAGACAGAGAGACAGAGAGACACACAGAGAGACACAGAGAGAGACACACGGTGAGAGAGACACGGAGAGACACAGAGAGAGACACAAAGAGAGACACGGAGAGACAGAGAGACACAGAGAGACACAGAGAGAGACACGTGGTGAGAGAGACACGGAGAGACACAGAGAGAGAGACACGTGGTGAGAGAGACAGAGAGACAGAGACACAGAGAGACAGAGAGAGACAGAGAGACACGTGGTGAGAGACACAGAGAGACACGTGGTGAGAGAGACAGAGAGACAGAGACACAGAGAGACAGAGAGAGACAGAGAGACACGTGGTGAGAGACACAGAGAGACACGTGGTGAGAGAGACACGTGGTGAGGGAGCTTGGCAGCGTATCTGTTGATATGCAAATTCCTGTGTCAAGGCGCCCTTCCTCCCCTAACCCAGCAGCTTAAATACACGCTGCCAAGCTTGGTGGTGCTCATTCAGACGCTGTCTTTCCGACAGACCTGTTCTTCTGAACACCACCAAGCTTGGCAGCGTATATTTAAGTATTTATTTAAGTATTTATTTAAGTCTATACGCTGCCAAGCTTGGTGGTGCTCATTCAGACGCTGCCTTTCCGACGGACCTGTTCTTCACCTGAGGACGGCTGCTTGCGTTGTGGCCGAAACGTCGTGAGAATTATTTTATTATGTAATATTTTTATTATTTTATTATTATTAACTTTAATAAATTTTTTATGTTTTATTTTTATTATTTTATTATGCTTTATTTTTATTATTTTATTATGTTTTACTTTTATTATTTTATTATGTTTTACTTTTATTATTTTATTATGTTTTATTTTTTATTATTTTATTACGTTTTATTTTTATTATTTTATGTTTTATTTTTATTGTTTTATTACTTCCCTTCTACGTGACGACTTTACCGAAAGAACCGAGAAGATGAATCCCTGCAGTCACGGAAGAAGCTTTTAATCGAAATTTAAAAGCAGCTTTACCAGGTGACTGATATCATCATTATCGTCATCGCCTGGACATTTACAGCAGCAACCCAAACACTCTGAAACGCCGAGAGATGTCGACTGGAAATGCGGAGGGTGAAAAACCGGAGGACCCGGAGAAACATTCCACGCGACCATCACGGGGAAGGAGAGACGCAGACTCCAAATATACAGCAACAGCAGGGTCACGGGATGGAACCCACGACCTTCTGCAGACCAGGCGAGGTAGTCAACATCTCACAGGGTCACGGGATCGAACCCACGACCTCCTGCAGACCAGGCGAGATAGTCAACATCTCACAGGGTCACGGGATCGAACCCACGACCTCCTGTAGACCAGGTGAGGTAGTCAACATCTCACAGGGTCACGGGATCGAACCCACGACCTCCTGTAGACCAGGCGAGGTAGTCAACATCTCACAGGGTCACGGGATAGAACCCACGACCTCCTGTAGACCAGGCGAGGTAGTCAACATCTCTCAGGGTCGGGATCGAACCCACGACCTCCTGTAGACCAGGCGAGGTAGTCAACATCTCCCAGCCACAGCGGAGTCTTCCGCCCTTGCCCCAGCAGCGCGCGTGAGGCTACCCGGGGCAGCTTTGTCTGTGCCCTGTCACCTGCTCGGTGGGGAACAAGCTGTTGATGTAGTCGACCACGTTGAAGTCGGGCTGGTCCAGCGCATCTTGGCTGGGGAACACCTGCGCAGAGGGAGAGCGCACAGACTTGATAAGAGAGCGGTGGGTGGGTGGGTGAGTGGGTGAGTGGGTGGGTGAGTGGGTGAGTGAGTGAGTGGGTGGGTGGGTGAGTGAGTGGGTGGGTGGGTGAGTGGGTGGGTGGGTGGGTGAGTGGGTGAGTGGGTGGGTGAGTGGGTGGGTGGGTGGGTGAGTGGGTGGGTGGGTGAGTGGGTGGGTGGGTGAGTGGGTGGGTGGGTGAGTGGGTGAGTGGGTGAGTGAGTGAGTGGGTGGGTGGGTGAGTGAGTGGGTGGGTGGGTGAGTGAGTGGGTGGGTGGGTGAGTGGGTGAGTGGGTGGGTGAGTGGGTGGGTGGGTGAGTGGGTGGGTGGGTGAGTGGGTGGGTGGGTGAGTGGGTGGGTGAGTGGGTGAGTGAGTGAGTGGGTGGGTGGGTGAGTGAGTGGGTGGGTGGGTGAGTGGGTGGGTGGGTGGGTGGGTGAGTGGGTGAGTGGGTGGGTGAGTGGGTGGGTGGGTGAGTGAGTGGGTGAGTGAGTGGGTGGGTGAGTGGGTGGGTGAGTGGGTGAGTGAGTGGGCGGGTGAGTGGGTGAGTGGGTGGGTGGGTGGGTGAGTGGGTGGGTGAGTGGGTGGGTGGGTGAGTGGGTGGGTGAGCGGGTGGGTGAGTGGGTGGGTGGGTGAGTGAGTGGGCGGGTGAGTGGGCGGGTGAGTGGGTGAGTGGGTGGGTGGGTGGGTGGGTGAGTGAGTGGGTGGGTGGGTGAGTGGGTGGGTGAGCGGGTGGGTGGGTGAGTGAGTGGGCGAGTGAGTGGGTGAGTGGGTGGGTGGGTGAGTGGGTGGGTGAGTGGGTGGGTGAGCGGGTGGGTGGGTGAGTGAGTGGGTGGGTGAGTGAGTGGGCGGGTGAGTGGGTGAGTGGGTGAGTGGGTGGGTGAGTGGGTGAGTGGGTGGGTGGGTGGGTGAGTGAGTGGGTGGGTGAGTGGGTGGGTGGGTGAGTGAGTGGGTGGGTGGGTGAGTGGGTGAGTGAGTGAGTGGGTGAGTGAGTGGGTGAGTGAGTGGGTGGGTGGGTGAGTGGGTGGGTGGATGAGTGAGTGAGCGGGTGAGTGGGTGAGTGAGTGGGTGGGTGGGTGAGTGGGTGGGTGGATGAGTGAGTGAGCGGGTGAGTGGGTGAGTGAGTGGGTGGGTGGGTGAGTGGGTGGGTGGATGAGTGAGTGAGCGGGTGAGTGGGTGAGTGGGTGGGTGGGTGAGTGGGTGGGTGGGTGAGTGAGTGAGCGGGTGAGTGGGTGAGTGGGTGGGTGGGTGGGTGAGTGGGTGGGTGAGTGGGTGGGTGGGTGAGTGGGTGGGTGAGCGGGTGGGTGGGTGAGTGAGCGGGTGGGTGAGTGAGTGGGCGGGTGAGTGGGTGAGTGGGCGAGTGGGTGGGTGAGTGGGTGAGTGGGTGGGTGGGTGAGTGAGTGGGTGGGTGAGTGGGTGGGTGGGTGAGTGAGTGGGTGGGTGGGTGAGTGGGTGAGTGAGTGAGTGGGTGAGTGAGTGGGTGGGTGGGTGAGTGGGTGGGTGGGTGAGTGGGTGGGTGAGCGGGTGGGTGAGTGGGTGGGTGGGTGAGTGAGTGGGCGGGTGAGTGGGTGAGTGGGTGGGTGAGTGGGTGAGTGGGTGGGTGGGTGGGTGGGTGAGCGGGTGGGTGGGTGAGTGAGTGGGTGGGTGAGTGAGTGGGCGGGTGAGTGGGTGGGTGAGTGGGTGAGTGGGTGGGTGGGTGGGTGAGTGAGTGGGTGGGTGAGTGGGTGGGTGGGTGAGTGAGTGAGTGGGTGGGTGAGTGAGTGGGTGGGTGAGTGAGTGTGTGGGTGGGTGAGTGGGTGAGCGGGTGAGTGGGTGAGCGGGTGGGTGGGTGAGTGAGTGGGTGAGTGAGTGGGTGAGTAGGTGGGTGGGTGAGTGGGTGAGTGGGTGGGTGGGTGGGTGAGTGGGTGGGTGAGTGGATGAGTGGGTGAGTGAGTGGGTGAGTGAGTGAGTGGGTGGGTGGGTGGGTGGGTGGGTGAGTGGGTGAGTGAGTGAGTGGGTGGGTGGGTGGGCGGATGGGTGAGTGGGTGGGTGGATGGGTGGGTGGGTGAGTGGGTGGGTGGGGGGTGGGTGGATGGGTGAGTGGGTGGGTGGATGGGTGGGTGGGTGGGTGGGTGGGTGGGGGGTGGGTGGATGAGTGGGTGGGTGAGTGGGTGGGTGAGCGGGTGAGTGAGTGGGTGGGTGGGTGAGTGGGTGGGTGAGTGGGTGGGTGGGTGGGTGAGTGGGTGGGTGGGTGAGTGAGTGGGTGGGTGAGTGGGTGGGTGAGTGGGTGAGTGGATGGGTGGGTGGGTGGGTGGGTGAGTGGGTGGGTGGGTGGGTGAGTGGGTGAGTGAGTGGGTGGGTGAGTGAGTGGGTGGGTGGGTGAGTGGGTGGGTGGGTGGGTGAGTGAGTGGGTGGGTGAGTGGGTGAGTGAGGGGGTGGGTGAGGGGGTGGGTGGGTGGGCGGATGGGTGAGTGGGTGGGTGGATGGGTGGGTGGGTGAGTGGGTGGGTGGTGGGTGGATGGGTGAGTGGGTGGGTGGGTGGGTGGATGGGTGGGTGGATGGGTGGGTGGGTGAGTGGGTGGGTGGGTGGGGGGTGGGTGGATGGGTGGGTGGGTGAGTGGGTGGGTGAGCGGGTGAGTGAGTGGGTGGGTGGGTGAGTGGGTGGGTGGGTGAGTGGGTGGGTGGGTGGGCGGATGGGTGAGTGGGTGGGTGGATGGGTGGGTGGGTGAGTGGGTGGGTGGGGGGTGGGTGGATGGGTGAGTGGGTGGGTGGATGGGTGGGTGGGTGGGTGGGTGGGTGGGGGGTGGGTGGATGAGTGGGTGGGTGAGTGGGTGGGTGAGCGGGTGAGTGAGTGGGTGGGTGGGTGAGTGGGTGGGTGAGTGGGTGGGTGGGTGGGTGAGTGGGTGGGTGGGTGAGTGAGTGGGTGGGTGAGTGGGTGGGTGAGTGGGTGAGTGGATGGGTGGGTGGGTGGGTGGGTGAGTGGGTGGGTGGGTGGGTGAGTGGGTGAGTGAGTGGGTGGGTGAGTGAGTGGGTGGGTGGGTGAGTGGGTGGGTGGGTGGGTGAGTGAGTGGGTGGGTGAGTGGGTGAGTGAGGGGGTGGGTGAGGGGGTGGGTGGGTGGGCGGATGGGTGAGTGGGTGGGTGGATGGGTGGGTGGGTGAGTGGGTGGGTGGTGGGTGGATGGGTGAGTGGGTGGGTGGGTGGGTGGATGGGTGGGTGGATGGGTGGGTGGGTGAGTGGGTGGGTGGGTGGGGGGTGGGTGGATGGGTGGGTGGGTGAGTGGGTGGGTGAGCGGGTGAGTGAGTGGGTGGGTGGGTGAGTGGGTGGGTGGGTGAGTGGGTGGGTGGGTGGGTGAGTGAGTGAGTGGGTGGGTGAGTGGGTGGGTGGGTGAGTGGGTGGGTGAGTGGATGGGTGGGTGGGTGGGTGAGTGGGTGGGTGGGTGGGTGAGTGGGTGAGTGAGTGGGTGGGTGAGTGAGTGGGTGGGTGAGTGGGTGGGTGAGTGAGTGGGTGGGTGAGTGGGTGAGTGAGGGGGTGGGTGAGGGGGTGGGTGGGTGGGTGAGTGGATGGGTGAGTGGCTGAGTGGTTGAGTGGGTGGGTGGGTGAGTGGGTGGGTGAGTGGGTGGGTGGGTGGGTGAGGGGGTGGGTGAGTGAGTGGGTGGTTGAGAAAGTGGGTGGGTGAGTGAGTGACTGAGCGAGTGAGTAACTGAGTGAGTGGGTGAGTGACTGAGCGAGTGCGTGAGTGAGTGGGTGAGTGAGTGGATGAGCGAGTGACTGAGCGAATGGGTGAGTGAGTGGTTGAGTGGGTGGGTGAGTGAGTGGGTGGGTGAGTGGGTGGGTGGGTGGGTGAATGAGCGAGTGAGTAACTGAGTGGGTGACTGGGTGAGTGAGTGGGTGAGCGAATCGGTGAGTGGCTGAGTGGTTGAGTGGGTGGGTGGGTGGGTGAGTGGGTGGGTGGGTGGGTGAGTGGGTGGGTGGGTGAGGGGGTGGGTGAGTGGGTGAGCGGGTGGGTGGGTGGGTGAGGGGGTGGGTGAGTGAGTGGGTGGTTGAGAAAGTGGGTGGGTGAGTGAGTGACTGAGCGAATGAGTAACTGAGTGAGTGGGTGAGTGACTGAGCGAGTGCGTGAGTGAGTGGGTGAGTGAGTGGATGAGCGAGTGACTGAGCGAGTGGGTGAGTGAGTGGGTGGGTGGGTGAGTGGGTGGGTGGGTGAGTGGGTGAGTGGGTGGGTGGGTGAGTGAGTGACTGAGCGAGTGAGTGACTGAGTGAGTGGGTGAGTGACTGAGCGAGTGCGTGACTGAGTGAGTGAGTGGGTGAGTGAGTGGTTGAGTGGGTGGGTGGGTGGGTGAGTGGGTGGGTGAGAGGGTGGGTGAGTGGGTGGGTGGGTGAGGGGGTGGGTGGGTGGGTGAGTGGGTGGGTGGGTGAGGGGGTGGGTGAGTGGGTGGGTGAGTGGGTGGGTGAGTGGGTGGGTGGGTGGGTGAGTGGGTGAGTGGGTGGGTGAGTGGGTGAATGAGGAGGTGGGTGAGGGGGTGAGTGAGGGGGTGAGTGAGTAACTGAGTGGGTGACTGGGTGAGTGAGTGGGTGAGTGAGTGGGTGAGTGACTGAGTGAGTGAGTGGGTGAGCGAGTGGGTGAGTGGCTGAGTGGTTGAGTGAATGGGTGGGTGAGTGGGTGGGTGAGTGGGTGGGTGAATGGGTGGGTGAGTGGGTGGGTGAGTGGGTGGGTGGGTGAGGGGGTGGGTGAGTGAGTGGGTGGTTGAGAAAGTGGGTGGGTGAGTGAGTGACTGAGCGAGTGAGTAACTGAGTGAGTGGGTGAGTGACTGAGCGAGTGCGTGAGTGAGTGGGTGAGTGAGTGGATGAGCGAGTGACTGAGCGAATGGGTGAGTGAGTGGTTGAGTGGGTGGGTGAGTGAGTGGGTGGGTGAGTGGGTGGGTGGGTGGGTGAGTGGGTGGGTGGGTGAGTGGGTGGGTGAATGAGCGAGTGAGTAACTGAGTGGGTGACTGGGTGAGTGAGTGGGTGAGCGAGTCGGTGAGTGGCTGAGTGGTTGAGTGGGTGGGTGGTTGAGTGGGTGGGTGGGTGAGTGGGTGGGTGGGTGGGTGAGGGGGTGGGTGAGTGGGTGAGCGGGTGGGTGGGTGGGTGAGGGGGTGGGTGAGTGAGTGGGTGGTTGAGAAAGTGGGTGGGTGAGTGAGTGACTGAGCGAGTGAGTAACTGAGTGAGTGGGTGAGTGACTGAGCGAGTGCGTGAGTGAGTGGGTGAGTAAGTGGATGAGCGAGTGACTGAGCGAGTGGGTGAGTGAGTGGTTGAGTGGGTGGGTGAGTGAGTGAGTGGGTGAGTGGGTGGGTGAGTGGGTGGGTGAGTGGGTGAGTGGGTGGGTGGGTGAGGGGGTGGGTGGGTGAGTGAGTGACTGAGCGAGTGAGTGACTGAGTGAGTGGGTGAGTGACTGAGCGAGTGCGTGACTGAGTGAGTGAGTGGGTGAGTGAGTGGTTGAGTGGGTGAGTGGGTGGGTGGGTGAGAGGGTGGGTGAGAGGGTGGGTGAGTGGGTGGGTGGGTGAGGGGGTGGGTGGGTGGGTGAGTGGGTTGGTGAGTGGGTGGGTGGGTGAGGGGGTGGGTGAGTGGGTGGGTGAGTGGGTGGGTGGGTGAGTGGGTGGGTGAGTGGGTGGGTGGGTGAGTGGGTGGGTGGGTGAGTGGGTGGGTGAATGAGCGAGTGAGTAACTGAGTGGGTGACTGGGTGAGTGAGTGGATGAGCGAGTGACTGAGTGAGTGGCTGAGTGGTTGAGTGGGTGGGTGGGTGAGTGGGTGGGTGGGTGGGTGAGGGAGTGGGTGAGTGGGTGAGCGGGTGGGTGGGTGGGTGAGGGGGTGGGTGAGTGAGTGGGTGGTTGAGAAAGTGGGTGGGTGAGTGAGTGACTGAGCGAGTGAGTGACTGAGTGAGTGGGTGAGTGACTGAGCGAGTGCGTGAGTGAGTGGGTGAGTGAGTGGATGAGCGAGTGACTGAGCGAGTGGGTGAGTGAGTGGTTGAGTGGGTGGGTGAGTGGGTGGGTGAGTGAGTGGGTGGGTGAGTGGGTGGGTGAGTGGGTGGGTGAGTGGGTGGGTGAGTGGGTAAGTGATTGGGTGAGTGGGTAAGTGAGTGAGTGGGTGAGTGACTGAGCGAGCGAGTGACTGAGTGGGTGACTGGGTGAGTGAGTGGATGAGCGAGTGACTGAGTGAGTGGGTGAGTGAGTGGTTGAGTGGGTGGGTGAGTGGGTGGGTGGGTGGGTGAGGGAGTGGGTGAGTGGGTGAGCGGGTGGGTGGGTGGGTGAGGGGGTGGGTGAGTGAGTGGGTGGTTGAGAAAGTGGGTGGGTGAGTGAGTGACTGAGCGAGTGAGTGACTGAGTGAGTGGGTGAGTGACTGAGCGAGTGCGTGAGTGAGTGGGTGAGTGAGTGGATGAGCGAGTGACTGAGCGAGTGGGTGAGCGAGTGGTTGAGTGGGTGGGTGAGTGAGTGGGTGGGTGAGTGGGTGGGTGAGTGGGTGGGTGAGTGGGTGGGTGAGTGGGTGGGTGAGTGGGTGGGTGAGTGGGTAAGTGATTGGGTGAGTGGGTAAGTGAGTGAGTGGGTGAGTGACTGAGCGAGCGAGTGACTGAGTGGGTGACTGGGTGAGTGAGTGGATGAGCGAGTGACTGAGTGAGTGGGTGAGTGAGTGGTTGAGTGGGTGGGTGAGTGGGTGGGTGGGTGAGTGGGTGGGTGAGGGGGTGGGTGAGGGGGTGGGTGATTGGGTGAGTGAGTGGGTGAGTGACTGAGCGAGTGAGTAACTGAGTGGGTGACTGGGTGAGTGAGTGGGTGAGCGAGTGACTGAGTGAGTGGGTGAGTGACTGAGTGGGTGAGTGACTGAGCGAGTGAGTGGGTGAGTGAGCGAGTGACTGAGTGAGTGAGTGACTGAGTGGGTGAATGAGTGGGTGGGTGAGTGAGTGGCTGAGTGAGTGACTGAGTGGGTGACTGGGTGAGTGAGTGGGTGAGCGGGTGAGTGAGTGGGTAAGTGATTGGGTGAGTGGGTAAGTGAGTGAGTGGGTGAGTGAGTAAGTAACTGAGTGGGTGAGTGAGTGGGTGAGCGAGTGACTGAGTGAGTGGGTGGTTGAGAGAGTGAGTGACTGAGCGAGTGAGTGACTGAGCGAGTGAGTGAGTGGTTGAGTGAACGACTGAGTGAGTGGGTGAGTGACTGAGTGGGTGAGTGAGTGACTGAGTGAGTGGGTGAGTGGGTGAGTGACTGAGTGAGTGGCTGAGTGAGTGGGTGAGTGACTGAGTGAGTGGCTGACTGAGTGACTGAGTGAGTGACTCAATGAGTGGGTGAGTAACTGGGTGAGTGAGTAACTGAGTGACTGACTGAGTGACTGAGTGAGTGACTGACTGAGCGAGTGAGTGACTAAGTGAGTGAGTGACTGAGTGAGTGACTGACTGAGCGAGTGAGTGACTGAATGAGTGAGTGACTAAGTGAGTGGGTGAGTGAGCGAGTGACTGACTGAGTGGGTGAGTGACTGACTGAGCGAGTGAGTGACTGAGCGAGTGAGTGACTTGAGTGAGCGAGTGACTGAGTGACTGAGTGAGTGGCTGAGTGAGTGGGTGACTGACTGAGTGACTGAGCGAGTGAGTGACTGATTGATTGGTTCGGGAGCGAGGGGGGTGTAACCCGGATGCTACCTCTGCGGGCATCCCTCGCACCGTCGCCGGCAGCGCCTCGCTAGACAACACCGAGGCTGTCTGCGACCCCGTAACCCGACTAGGCCCGAGCTCACCTGCGTTATGGCGCGCTCGACCTCTGGCGAGAAAACGAGTAGCGCCCCCAGCTCCTCGTCCACCGCCAGGTCCGCGTCCTCCTCCTCCATCCTCCCGCGTGTTCCACACGAGCGGAGCTGAGTGGTGGTGGTGGTGGTGATGGTGGTGGTGATGGTGATGGCGGTGGCGTTTGTCACGAATCACCTCACAACACTGAGAAGTGGGGGGGGGAGGGAGTCACGTGACCGCCGGGAATCGATTCCTGCGGCGTCGATTTTGTATTCGGAATCGGTGGTGCGCGTGAATCGGAATCGATTGAGGGTTTCGTGTTGAATTAGAAAGTGAGTTTTTATTAAAATTAAATATGAAAGTTAAGAAAGTTTCACTTTTGTGACTGATGACTGCGCAAGCAGCAATCCGATGGGTTGTTAAGATAATTTTATTAACACGCGCGCGAGTGTGTGTACCTGTGTGTGTGTGTACACTGTGTGTGTGTACACTGTGTGTGTGTGTACACTGTGTGTGTGTGTACACTGTGTGTGTGTGTGTGTACCTGTGTGTGTGTGTGTGTACACTGTGTGTGTGTACACTGTGTGTGTGTGTGCACTGTGTGTGTGTACACTGTGTGTGTGTACACTGTGTGTGTGTGTGCACTGTGTGTGTGTACACTGTGTGTGTGTGTACACTGTGTGTGTGTGTGCACTGTGTGTGTGTGTGCACTGTGTGTGTGTACACTGTGTGTGTGTGTGCACTGTGTGTGTGTGTGCACTGTGTGTGTGTACACTGTGTGTGTGTGTACACTGTGTGTGTGTGTACACTGTGTGTGTGTGTGTACACTGTGTGTGTGTGTACACTGTGTGTGTGTGTGTGTACACTGTGTGTGTGTGTGTGTACACTGTGTGTGTGTACACTGTGTGTGTGTGTGTACACTGTGTGTGTGTGTACACTGTGTGTGTACACTGTGTGTGTGTGTACACTGTGTGTGTGTACACTGTGTGTGTGTGTGTACACTGTGTGTGTGTAGAGACCCACAGAGACCCACAGAGACACACAGAGACCCACAGAGACCCACAGAGACCAATACAGACCCATAGAGACCCACAGAGACCCATAGAGACCCATAGAGACCCACAGAGACCCATAGAGACCCATACAGACCCACAGAGACCCACAGAGACCCATAGAGACCCACAGAGACCCACAGAGACCCACAGAGACCCATAGAGACCCACAAAGACCCATACTCATAGAGACCCACAGAGACCCACAGAGACCCACAGAGACCCATAGAGACCCACAGAGACCCACAGAGACCCATAGAGACCCACAAAGACCCATACTCATAGAGACCCACAGAGACCCACAGAGACCCACAGAGACCCATAGAGACCCACAGAGACCCACAGAGACCCATAGAGACCCACAGACACCCACAGAGACCCATACTCATAGAGACCCACAAAGACCCACAGAGACCCACAGAGACCCACAGAGACCCATATTCATAGAGACCCACAGAGACCCACAGAGACCCATAGAGACCCACAGAGACCCACAGAGACCCACAGAGACCAATACAGACCCATAGAGACCCACAGAGACCCATAGAGACCCATAGAGACCCACAGAGACCCATAGAGACCCATACAGACCCACAGAGACCCACAGAGACCCACAGAGACCCACAGAGACCCATAGAGACCCACAAAGACCCATACTCATAGAGACCCACAGAGACCCACAGAGACCCACAGAGACCCATAGAGACCCACAGAGACCCACAGAGACCCATAGAGACCCACAGACACCCACAGAGATCCATACTCATAGAAACCCACAAAGACCCACAGAGACCCACAGAGACCCACAGAGACCCATATTCATAGAGACCCACAGAGACCCACAGAGACCCATAGAGACCCACAGAGACCCACAGAGACCCATAGAGACTCATACTAATAGAGACCCACAGAGACCCATAGAGACCCATACTCAGAGACCCACACAGACCCAGCTGGTGACATTTGTTGACTGCTGTGCCAGGCTAGGTGCAGGAGGAGGTCACGTGACAGACCCAGCAGGTGCCATGGGTTCAGAGGCGAACTATAAAATTGGCGCCCCCCCCCCCTTTAATCACATTTTCCTATTACATCGAATAAGGAATAACAATTTAAATTTTAATGAAACATTGTATTTAAAGAAGCAAATTTATAGAAATTATAGTACACGGCTCACTCAGTCACTGTCGTAGACTGGTTGACATAGTCTACAAAATATACATTTTTCTTGATTGCACTGTCGCAAACTGGTCAATCACGTAATCAAAATCAGTTTTTTTCCAATGTTTCTCTTTAAACGCTAAGACGTGCAAGATCGCTGAGACGATCTTGTCCCATTGAAGGACGCAAATACGACAAAATAAGTTTCAATTTGCTGAACGACCGCTCACAGCTTGCAATTGAAACTGCTTTTGTTAATAAAATGTGCAGTGAAATTGGGAAATCTGTCGTCTCCATAAAACACAATAAAACCAAGAAGATCCAAAGGAGTTTCTGGTAGAACTTCATTCTGGTTACTGAGCAGCATTTTGCAATCTCCAATTTCTGTGAAAAGTTCGTGGCCCTTGATCTCGGTGTCTTAGAAATTTCCAAAATCTGTGCAATTTCGACGAATTGAATCGACATCTGTGTCGGATAAAAGAGTTTTGACGTCCAGCAAAAATCCAAATTTCGTGTTCAGGTCTTTTATTCGTAAAAACCGTGTTGACATATCCTGTTGAAGTCGATAAAATACACTTCATAACGCACACAATTTCTTCTTCTGCTGAAAGTTCTGCATCTCTTGCCAGTTCTCCTGGCATCTAATTCTTCTGTCCACATCGATCCCCCAGGCTGTGCATCTCATTTTGGCCTTTTCTACAGCAACTTGGCTCAAATCATCACGAAACTTGACAAATTCATGCTCCAAAGATTCAAGATCAGATGCTGCTTCCTTGAAATTCATAGTAGGATCCTGTAAGCGCTTCTGAATACGATAAAACATTTTTCCAAGAATGACATTTCAGAAATGTAATAAAACTATGAAGTTAAAATTTAAAACGCATGCCTGTAACTCTTCTGCATCACCTCTGGTTTCAGGCGTCATAGCTACGTCCTCCGATAATTTGCCTAGCAGCCCTACTAGCTCATCCAGTCCTTCATAGATAGCTTGAACAGCTTCTGATCGTGTACTCCAGCGTGTTTCAGACTCCCGCTTTACCGTGACGGGCACAGCTTTTTCTTTTTAAACTCTTCCCAACGAATTGTTGAACGAGAGAAAAACAACTATATACTTTCAACTGTTACCAAAAATGTGACGACAAGTGGATCCTGTTTAGCTGAGTGTACTCCTGCTAAGTTTAAGCTGTGCTTGTCACAGTTGACAAACAATGCCCTGTGATTTTTGTCACATGTTCGTTGTTGAAGGCCGGATATATGCCCAGTCATCAGAGCGGCATTGTCATTACATCGTGCCCGACAGTCGGCTAGAGGCATGTTGTCAGATTTCAGTCTTTCGACGATGACTCTTTCAAGGCTTGCTGCATTTTTTGCACGTATCTCGATATAACCTAAAGATGATTCTTTGATAGTTACTTTTTTAGTTTGAAAATCCACATCCACAAATCTCACGACCCGAGAAAGCTGTTCCCGATGTCCTAGGTCAGGAGTCGAGTCAAGTAAGATACCGTAGTACTTGTTTTTCCTGATATCACTCAACAATTGGTTCTCCTGCGTGCTGTACGTGTTTTGCTAACAATGGGTCACACTGCGCCACGAGTTTGATCAGCGTGAGAAAGTTTCCAACATTTTAATCCTCATCCGCATTCAAATTTTCCTCATGGCCACGTAGTGCCTAATTTCGTGAAATCAGAAACTTAATACGGGTATCCTTTGCAATGTATCTCGCCAACGTTGTTTTTCCAAATGAATCTGAGCTTGAACCACTGCGTCAATTCCAGTACCATCAATTATCCTTCGTTCGACTTCCTTCCGTGCGGTGGCTAGGATTGTTTTAATGAGAATTTCGTTTGTCTGGCTTTCTCCACTTGTTGAAACCGTTTGTTAACTCAAACGAAGCTTGTGAGTTTGAACTCGATGAACGATTCACTTCCTCTCCGTTCGCTAGTCGGCGTTTAAACCATGCTGCTGTAATTGAACGTTCTCTGGATACTGATGATAGATTGTTTCTGTGCTGAAAAGGCAAGGATCCGAGAGTAATCATTTCATTGCGAAGAGGTTGCGATATTTTCGACAGCTTTGTCGTTTTATCAAATTCTAAGTAGCCAGCATCGTGAAACCTTAGCACAGCAGGAACAGCATCAAAATGAGTATTTTCAGCTTCTCTATCAGAAGATTCTTCCAGCTCATCTTCCCCGTTACTGTCAACAAGTTCACCATCATGTCGTAGTTTCCGCCACCAAAAAACAGGCCAGTGACTAAGGCTGAAAGACTGCGCCTGTCTGTTGGCGCGCGTACCAAAATGTAATTCCATGACATTGTAGGCTGTGTGTGTGGCGGGATACATAAACTTTTAGGTTGAGGTGTAGATTTCTGAAACTAGTAGGTTCAGGCTGCCGCGCCCTCCGCAATAAGTTCTAATGTCACGTTGCAAGCCTCATTTTGGCGCCCCTTTACCTTGGCGCCCGGGGACACGTGTACCCCCCTGCCCCCCCCCCTCGCTACGCCTCTGCATGGGTTGACTGCTGTGCCAGGCTAGGTGCAGTAGGAAGTGGTCACGTGACACACCCAGGTGACATGGGTTGACTGCTGTGCCAGGCTAGGTGCAGGAGGAGGTGGTCACGTGACAGACCTAGGTGACATGGGTTGACTGCTGTGCCAGGCTAGGTGCAGTAGGAGGTGGTCACGTGACACACCCAGGTGACATGGGTTGACTGCTGTGCCAGGCTAGGTGCAGGAGGAGGTGGTCACGTGACAGACCTAGGTGACATGGGTTGACTGCTGTGCCAGGCTAGGTGCAGTAGGTGGTCACGTGACAGACCTAGGTGACATGGGTTGACTGCTGTGCCAGGCTAGGTGCAGGAGGAAGTGGTCACGTGACAGACCCAGCAAGTGACATGGGTTGACTGCTGTGCCAGGCTAGGTGCAGGAGGTGGTCACGTGACACACCCAGGTGACATGGGTTGACTGCTGTGCCAGGCTAGGTGCAGGAGGAGGTGGTCACGTGACAGACCTAGGTGACATGGGTTGACTGCTGTGCCAGGCTAGGTGCAGTAGGAGGTGGTCACGTGACAGACCCAGGTGACATGGGTTGACTGTGCCAGGCTAGGTGCAGGAGGAAGTGGTCACGTGACAGACCTAGGTGACATGGGTTGACTGCTGTGCCAGGCTAGGTGCAGTAGGAGGTGGTCACGTGACACACCCAGGTGACATGGGTTGACTGCTGTGCCAGGCTAGGTGCAGTAGGAGGTGGTCACGTGACAGACCTAGGTGACATGGGTTGACTGCTGTGCCAGGCTAGGTGCAGGAGGTGGTCACGTGACAGACCTAGGTGACATGGGTTGACTGCTGTGCCAGGCTAGGTGCAGGAGGAGGTGGTCACGTGACAGACCTAGGTGACATGGGTTGACTGCTGTGCCAGGCTAGGTGCAGGAGGAGGTGGTCACGTGACAGACCCAACAAGTGACATGGGTTGACTGCTGTGCCAGGCTAGGTGCAGTAGGAAGTGGTCACGTGACAGACCCAGCAAGTGGCATGGGTTGACTGCTGTGCCAGGCTAGGTGCAGGAGGAGGTGGTCACGTGACAGACCCAGCAAGTGGCATGGGTTGACTGCTGTGCCAGGCTAGGTGCAGGAGGTGGTCACGTGACACACCCAGGTGACATGGGTTGACTGCTGTGCCAGGCTAGGTGCAGGAGGAGGTGGTCACGTGACAGACCTAGGTGACATGGGTTGACTGCTGTGCCAGGCTAGGTGCAGTAGGAGGTGGTCACGTGACAGACCTAGGTGACATGGGTTGACTGCTGTGCCAGGCTAGGTGCAGTAGGAGGTGGTCACGTGACACACCCAGGTGACATGGGTTGACTGCTGTGCCAGGCTAGGTGCAGTAGGAGGTGGTCACGTGACAGACCTAGGTGACATGGGTTGACTGCTGTGCCAGGCTAGGTGCATGAGGTGGTCACGTGACACACCCAGGTGACATGGGTTGACTGCTGTGCCAGGCTAGGTGCAGGAGGTGGTCACGTGACACACCCAGGTGACATGGGTTGACTGCTGTGCCAGGCTAGGTGCAGGAGGTGGTCACGTGACAGACCCAGGTGACATGGGTTGACTGCTGTGCCAGGCTAGGTGCAGTAGGAGGTGGTCACGTGACAGACCTAGGTGACATGG
>NC_136345.1:2545017-2577517 GCF_964198595.1 Lampetra fluviatilis | reverse complement strand
GATGGAACAGATGGAGATTAGTTCACACACGAGATGGAACGGATGGAGGTTAGTCCACACACGAGATGGAACAGATGGAGATTAGTCCACACACGAGATGGAACGGATGGAGGTTAGTCCACACACGAGATGGAACGGATGGAGGTTAGTCCACACACGAGATGGAACAGATGGAGATTAGTTCACACACGAGATGGAACGGATGGAGGTTAGTCCACACACGAGATGGAACGGATGGAGGTTAGTCCACACACGAGATGGAACAGATGGAGATTAGTCCACACACGAGATGGAACAGATGGAGGTTAGTCCACACACGAGATGGAACAGATGGAGATTCGTCCACACCCATCATCTTGCAATCCGCTAACCCCACCCCCCCCCCCCCCTCTCTGTCGCAGCTTCTGCCGAATCTCCACAAAGCGGTAGTGGAGATTTACACCTTGCGGGGAACGTTGGTGATGATTGGCTTGGGCCTGGTCTTGAACAGGAGCTTTGTGTGAACGAGAGCCTGCACGAGGTACCGGGTGCGAACCGACGAGGGCACGTCTGAAACACAACGAGCATCGTACTGCGTGGTGAGTCTGTGGTGAGTCTGTGGGTCTCTGTGGTGAGTCTGTGGGTCTCTGTAGTGAGTCTGTGGGTGTGTGTGGTGAGTCTGTGGTGAGTCTGTGGGTCTCTGTGTGGTGAGTCTGTGGTGAGTCTGTGGTGAGTCTGTGGTGAGTCTGTGGTGAGTCTGTGGTGAGTCTGTGGGTCTCTGTGTGGTGAGTCTGTGGGTGTGTGTGGTGAGTCTGTGGGTCTCTGCGTGGTGAGTCTGTGGTGAGTCTGTGGTGAGTCTGTGGGTCTCTGTGTGGTGAGTCTGTGGGTGTGTGTGGTGAGTCTGTGGTGAGTCTGTGGGTCTCTGTGTGGTGAGTCTGTGGGTCTCTGTAGTGAGTCTGTGGGTGTGTGTGGTGAGTCTGTGGTGAGTCTGTGGGTCTCTGTGTGGTGAGTCTGTGGGTCTCTGTAGTGAGTCTGTGGGTGTGTGTGGTGAGTCTGTGGTGAGTCTGTGGGTGTTTGTGGTGAGTCTGTGGGTCTCTGTGTGGTGAGTCTGTGGGTGTGTGTGGTGAGTCTGTGGTGAGTCTGTGGGTCTCTGTGTGGTGAGTCTGTGGGTGTGTGTGGTGAGTCTGTGGTGAGTCTGTGGGTGTGTGTGGTGAGTCTGTGGGTCTCTGTAGTGAGTCTGTGGGTGTGTGTGGTGAGTCTGTGGTGAGTCTGTGGGTGTGTGTGGTGAGTCTGTGGGTCTCTGTAGTGAGTCTGTGGGTGTGTGTGGTGAGTCTGTGGTGAGTCTGTGGGTGTGTGTGGTGAGTCTGTGGTGAGTCTGTGGGTCTCTGTGTGGTGAGTCTGTGGGTCTCTGTAGTGAGTCTGTGGGTGTGTGTGGTGAGTCTGTGGTGAGTCTGTGGGTGTGTGTGGTGAGTCTGTGGGTCTCTGTGTGGCGAGTCTGTGGGTGTGTGTGGTGAGTCTGTGGTGAGTCTGTGGGTCTCTGTGTGGTGAGTCTGTGGGTGTGTGTGGTGAGTCTGTGGTGAGTCTGTGGGTGTGTGTGGTGAGTCTGTGGGTCTCTGTGTGGTGAGTCTGTGGGTGTGTGTGGTGAGTCTGTGGTGAGTCTGTGGGTGTGTGTGGTGAGTCTGTGGGTCTCTGTGTGGTGAGTCTGTGGGTGTGTGTGGTGAGTCTGTGGTGAGTCTGTGGGTCTCTGTGTGGTGAGTCTGTGGGTGTGTGTGGTGAGTCTGTGGTGAGTCTGTGGGTGTGTGTGGTGAGTCTGTGGGTCTCTGTGTGGTGAGTCTGTGGGTGTGTGTGGTGAGTCTGTGGTGAGTCTGTGGGTCTCTGTGTGGTGAGTCTGTGGGTGTGTGTGGTGAGTCTGTGGTGAGTCTGTGGGTGTGTGTGGTGAGTCTGTGGGTCTCTGTGTGGTGAGTCTGTGGGTGTGTGTGGTGAGTCTGTGGTGAGTCTGTGGGTCTCTGTGTGGTGAGTCTGTGGGTCTCTGTGTGGTGAGTCTGTGGGTCTCTGTGTGATGAGTCTGTGGGTCTCTGTGTGATGAGTCTGTGGGTCTCTGTGTGGTGAGTCTGTGGGTCTCTGTGGTGAGTCTGTGTGTCTCTGTGTGGTGAGTCTGTGGGTCTCTGTGTGGTGAGTCTGTGGTGAGTCTGTGGGTGTGTGTGGTGAGTCAGTGGGTCTCTGTGTGGTGAGTCTGTGGGTCTCTGTGTGGTGAGTCTGTGGGTCTCTGTGTGGTGAGTCTGTGGGTCTCTTTGTGGTGAGTCTGTGGGTCTCTGTGTGGTGAGTCTGTGGGTCTCTGTGTGGTGAGTCTGTGGGTCTCTGTGGGGTGAGTCTGTGGGTCTCTGTGTGGTGAGTCTGTGGGTCTCTGTGTGGTGAGTCTGTGGGTCTCTGTGTGGTGAGTCAGTGGGTCTCTGTGTGGTGAGTCTGTGGGTCTCTGTGTGGTGAGTCTGTGGGTCTCTGTGTGATGAGTCTGTGGGTCTCTGTGTGGTGAGTCTGTGGGTCTCTGTGTGGTGAGTCTGTGGGTCTCTGTGGTGAGTCTGTGGGTCTCTGTGTGGTGAGTCTGTGGGTCTCTGTGTAGTGAGTCTATGGGTCTCTGTGTGGTGAGTCTGTGGGTCTCTGTGTGGTGAGTCTATGGGTCACTGTGTGGTGAGTCTGTGTGTCTCTGTGTGGTGAGTCTGTGGGTCTCTGTGTGATGAGTCTGTGGGTCTCTGTGTGGTGAGTCTGTGGGTCTCTGTGTGGTGAGTCTGTGGGTCTCTGTGGTGAGTCTGTGGGTCTCTGTGTGGTGAGTCTGTGGGTCTCTGTGTGGTGAGTCTATGGGTCTCTGTGTGGTGAGTCTGTGGGTCTCTGTGTGGTGAGTCTATGGGTCTCTGTGTGGTGAGTCTGTGTGTCTCTGTGTGGTGAGTCTATGGGTCTCTGTGTGGTGAGTCTGTGGGTCTCTGTGTGGTGAGTCTGTGGGTCTCTGTGTGGTGAGTCTGTGGGTGTGTGTGGTGAGTCTGTGGGTGTGTGTGGTGAGTCTGTGGGTCTCTGTGTGGTGAGTCTATGGGTCTCTGTGTGGTGAGGCTGTGGGTCTCTGTGTGGTGAGTCTGTGGGTGTGTGTGGTGAGTCTGTGGGTCTCTGTGTGGTGAGTCTGTGGGTGTGTGTGGTGAGTCTGTGGGTCTCTGTGTGGTGAGTCTGTGGGTCTCTGTGTGGTGAGTCTGTGGGTCTCTGTGGTGAGTCTGTGGGTCTCTGTGTGGTGAGTCTGTGGGTCTCTGTGGTGAGTCTGTGGGTCTCTGTGTGGTGAGTCTGTGGGTCTCTGTGTGGTGAGTCTGTGGGTCTCTGTGGTGAGTCTGTGGGTCTCTGTGTGGTGAGTCTGTGGGTCTCTGTGGTGAGTCTGTGGGTCTCTGTGGGGTGAGTCTGTGGGTCTCTGTGTGGTGAGTCTGTGGGTCTCTGTGTGGTGAGTCTATGGGTCTCTGTGTGGTGAGTCTGTGGGTCTCTGTGTGGTGAGTCTATGGGTCTCTATGGTGAGTCTGTGAGTCTCTGTGTGATGAGTCTGTGGGTCTCTGTGTGGTGAGTCTGTGGGTCTCTGTGTGGTGAGTCTGTGGGTGTCAGTGGGGTAAGTCTGTGGGTCTCTGTGTGGTGAGTCTGTGGGTCTCTGTGTGGTGAGTCTGTGGGGTGAGTCTGTCGGTGTGTGTGGTGAGTCTGTGGGTCTCTGTGTGGTGAGTCTGTGGGTCTCTGTGTGGTGAGTCTGTGGGTCTGTGTGGTGAGTCTGTGGGTCTCTGTGTGATGAGTCTGTGGGTCTCTGTGTGGTGAGTCTGTGGGTCTGTGTGGTGAGTCTGTGGGTCTCTGTGTGGTGAGTCTGTGGGTCTGTGTGGTGAGTCTGTGGGTCTCTGTGTGATGAGTCTGTGGGTCTCTGTGTGGTGAGTCTGTGGGTCTGTGTGGTGAGTCTGTGGGTCTCTGTGTGGTGAGTCTGTGGGTCTCTGTGTGGTGAGTCTGTGGGTCTGTGTGGTGAGTCTGTGGGTCTCTGTGTGGCGAGTCTGTAGGTCTCTGTGTGGTGAGTCTGTGGGTCTCTGTGTGGTGAGTCTGTGGGTCTCTGTGTGGTGAGTCTATGGGTCTCTGTGTGGTGAGTCTGTGGGTCTGTGTGGTGAGTCTGTGGGTCTCTGTGTGGTGAGTCTATGGGTCTCTATGGTGAGTCTGTGGGTCTCTGTGTGGTGAGTCTATGGGTCTCTATGGTGAGTTTGTGAGTCTCTGTGTGGTGAGTCTGTGGGTCTCTGTGTGGAGAGTCTATGGGTCTCTATGGTGAGTCTGTGGGTCTCTGTGTGGTGAGTCTATGGGTCTCTATGGTGAGTCTGTGAGTCTCTGTGTGGTGAGTCTGTGGGTCTCTGTGTGGTGAGTCTGTGGGTCTCTGTGTGGTGAGTCTGTGGGTCTCTGTGTGGTGAGTCTGTGAGTCTCTGTGTGGTGAGTCTGTGGTGAGTCTGTGGGTCTCTGTGTGGTGAGTCTGTGGGTCTCTGTGTGGTGAGTCTCTGTGTGGTGAGTCTGTGGGTCTCTGTGTGGTGAGTCTGTGGGTCTCTGTGTGGTGAGTCTGTGGGTCTCTGTGTGGTGAGTCTGTGGGTCTCTGTGTAGTGAGCCTGTGGGTCTCTGTGTGGTGAGTCTGTGGGTCTCTGTGTGGTGAGTCTGTAGGTCTCTGTGTGGTGAGTCTGTGGGTCTCTGTGTGGTGAGTCTGTGGGTCTCTGTGTGGTGAGTCTGTGGGTCTCTGTGTGGTGAGTCTGTGGGTCTCTGTGTGGTGAGTCTGTGGGTCTCTGTGTGGTGAGTCTCTGTGTGGTGAGTCTGTGGGTCTCTGTGTGGTGAGTCTGTGGGTCTCTGTGTGGTGAGTCTGTGGGTGTGTGTGGTGAGTCTGTGGGTGTGTGTGGTGAGTCTGTGGGTCTCTGTGTGGTGAGTCTGTGGGTCTCTGTGTGGTGAGTCTGTGGGTCTCTGTAGTGAGTCAGTGGGTCTGTGTGGTGAGTCTGTGGGTCTCTGTAGTGAGTCTGTGGGTCTCTGTGTGGTGAGTCTGTGGGTCTCTGTGTGGTGAGTCTGTGGGTCTCTGTGTGGTGAGTCTGTGGGTCTCTGTGTGGTGAGTCTGTGGGTCTCTGTGTGGTGAGTCTGTGGGTCTCTGTGTGGTGAGTCTGTGGGTCTCTGTGTGTGGGTCTCTGTGTGGTGAGTCTGTGGGTCTCTGTGTGGTGAGTCTGTGGGTCTGTGTGGTGAGTCTGTGGGTCTCTGTAGTGAGTCTGTGGGTCCCTGTGTGGTGAGTCTGTGGGTGTGTGTGGTGAGTCTGTGGGTGTGTGTGGTGAGTCTGTGGGTCTCTGTAGTGAGTCTGTGGTGAGTCTGTGGTGAGTCTGTGGTGAGCCTGTGGTGAGTCTGTGGGTCTCTGTAGTGAGTCTCTGGGTCTCTGTGTGGTGAGTCTGTGGTGAGTCTGTGGTGAGTCTGTGGTGAGTCTGTGGTGAGTCTGTGGTGAGTCTGTGGGTCTCTGTAGTGAGTCTGTGAGTCTCTGTGTGGTGAGTCTATGGGTCTCTGTGGTGAGTCTGTGGGTGTGTGTGGTGAGTCTGTGGTGAGTCTGTGGGTGTGTGTGGTGAGTCTGTGGGTCTCTGTGTGGTGAGTCTGTGGGTCTCTGTGGTGAGTCTGTGGGTCTCTGTGTGGTGAGTCTGGGGGTCTCTGTGTGGTGAGTCTGTGGGTCTCTGTGTGGTGAGTCTGTGGGTCTCTGTGTGGTGAGTCTGTGGGTCTCTGTAGTGAGTCAGTGGGTCTGTGTGGTGAGTCTGTGGGTCTCTGTGTGGTGAGTCTGTGGGTCTCTGTGGTGAGTCTGTGGGTCTCTGTGTGGTGAGTCTGTGGGTCTCTGTGTGGTGAGTCTGTGGGTCTCTGTGTGGTGAGTCTGTGGGTGTGTGTGGTGAGTCTGTGGGTCTCTGTAGTGAGTCTGTGGTGAGTCTGTGGTGAGTCTGTGGTGAGTCTGTGGTGAGTCTGTGGGTCTCTGTAGTGAGTCTGTGGGTCTCTGTGTGGTGAGTCTGTGGTGAGTCTGTGGTGAGTCTGTGGTGAGTCTGTGGTGAGTCTGTGGTGAGTCTGTGGGTCTCTGTAGTGAGTCTGTGGGTCTCTGTGTGGTGAGTCTATGGGTCTCTGTGGTGAGTCTGTGGGTGTGTGTGGTGAGTCTGTGGTGAGTCTGTGGGTGTGTGTGGTGAGTCTGTGGGTCTCTGTGTGGTGAGTCTGTGGGTCTCTGTGGTGAGTCTGTTGGTCTCTGTGTGGTGAGTCTGGGGGTCTCTGTGTGGTGAGTCTGGGGGTCTCTGTGTGGTGAGTCTGTGGGTCTGTGTGGTGAGTCTGTGGGTCTGTGTGGTGAGTCTGTGGGTCTCTGTGTGGTGAGTATATGGGTCTCTGTGTGGTGAGTCTGTGGGTCTCTGTGGTGAGTCTGTGGGTCTCTGTGTGGTG
Source organism: Lampetra fluviatilis (assembly GCF_964198595.1). NCBI lineage: Eukaryota > Metazoa > Chordata > Hyperoartia > Petromyzontiformes > Petromyzontidae > Lampetra > Lampetra fluviatilis. Next base: position 2,571,076 of record NC_136345.1, on the reverse strand, counting down.
AGTCTGTGGGTCTCTGTGTGGTGAGTCTGTGGGTCTCTGTGTGGTGAGTCTGTGGGTGTGTGTGGTGAGTCTGTGGGTCTCTGTGGTGAGTCTGTGGGTCTCTGTGTGGTGAGTCTGTGGGTCTCTGTGTGGTGAGTCTGTGGGTCTCTGTGTGTGGGTCTCTGTGTGGTGAGTCTGTGGGTCTGTGTGGTGAGTCTGTGGGTCTCTGTGTGGTGAGTCTGTGGGTGTGTGTGGTGAGTCTGTGGGTGTGTGTGGTGAGTCTGTGGGTCTCTGTAGTGAGTCTGTGGTGAATCTGTGGTGAGTCTGTGGTGAGTCTGTGGGTCTCTGTAGTGAGTCTGTGGGTCTCTGTGTGGTGAGTCTGTGGTGAGTCTGTGGTGAGTCTGTGGTGAGTCTGTGGTGAGTCTGTGGGTCTCTGTAGTGAGTCTGTGGGTCTCTGTGTGGTGAGTCTATGGGTCTCTGTGGTGAGTCTGTGGGTGTGTGTGGTGAGTCTGTGGTGAGTCTGTGGGTGTGTGTGGTGAGTCTGTGGGTCTCTGTGTGGTGAGTCTGTGGGTCTCTGTGTGGTGAGTCTGTGGGTCTCTGTGTGGTGAGTCTGTGGGTCTCTGTGTGGTGAGTCTGTAGGTCTCTGTGTGGTGAGTCTGTGAGTCTCTGTGTGGTGAGTCTGTGGTGAGTCTGTGGGTCTCTGTGTGGTGAGTCTGTGGGTCTCTGTGTGGTGAGTCTCTGTGTGGTGAGTCTGTGGGTCTCTGTGTGGTGAGTCTGTGGGTCTCTGTGTGGTGAGTCTGTGGGTCTCTGTGTAGTGAGCCTGTGGGTCTCTGTGTGGTGAGTCTGTGGGTCTCTGTGTGGTGAGTCTGTAGGTCTCTGTGTGGTGAGTCTGTGGGTCTCTGTGTGGTGAGTCTGTGGGTCTCTGTGTGGTGAGTCTGTGGGTCTCTGTGTGGTGAGTCTGTGGGTCTCTGTGTGGTGAGTCTGTGGGTGTGTGTGGTGAGTCTGTGGGTCTCTGTGTGGTGAGTCTGTGGGTCTCTGTAGTGAGTCAGTTGGTCTGTGTGGTGAGTCTGTGGGTCTCTGTAGTGAGTCTGTGGGTCTCTGTGTGGTGAGTCTGTGGGTCTCTGTGTGGTGAGTCTGTGGGTCTCTGTGTGGTGAGTCTGTGGGTCTCTGTGTGGTGAGTCTATGGGTCTCTATGGTGAGTTTGTGAGTCTCTGTGTGGTGAGTCTGTGGGTCTCTGTGTGGAGAGTCTATGGGTCTCTATGGTGAGTCTGTGGGTCTCTGTGTGGTGAGTCTATGGGTCTCTATGGTGAGTCTGTGAGTCTCTGTGTGGTGAGTCTGTGGGTCTCTGTGTGGTGAGTCTGTGGGTCTCTGTGTGGTGAGTCTGTGGGTCTCTGTGTGGTGAGTCTGTGAGTCTCTGTGTGGTGAGTCTGTGGTGAGTCTGTGGGTCTCTGTGTGGTGAGTCTGTGGGTCTCTGTGTGGTGAGTCTCTGTGTGGTGAGTCTGTGGGTCTCTGTGTGGTGAGTCTGTGGGTCTCTGTGTGGTGAGTCTGTGGGTCTCTGTGTGGTGAGTCTGTGGGTCTCTGTGTAGTGAGCCTGTGGGTCTCTGTGTGGTGAGTCTGTGGGTCTCTGTGTGGTGAGTCTGTAGGTCTCTGTGTGGTGAGTCTGTGGGTCTCTGTGTGGTGAGTCTGTGGGTCTCTGTGTGGTGAGTCTGTGGGTCTCTGTGTGGTGAGTCTGTGGGTCTCTGTGTGGTGAGTCTGTGGGTCTCTGTGTGGTGAGTCTCTGTGTGGTGAGTCTGTGGGTCTCTGTGTGGTGAGTCTGTGGGTCTCTGTGTGGTGAGTCTGTGGGTGTGTGTGGTGAGTCTGTGGGTGTGTGTGGTGAGTCTGTGGGTCTCTGTGTGGTGAGTCTGTGGGTCTCTGTGTGGTGAGTCTGTGGGTCTCTGTAGTGAGTCAGTGGGTCTGTGTGGTGAGTCTGTGGGTCTCTGTAGTGAGTCTGTGGGTCTCTGTGTGGTGAGTCTGTGGGTCTCTGTGTGGTGAGTCTGTGGGTCTCTGTGTGGTGAGTCTGTGGGTCTCTGTGTGGTGAGTCTGTGGGTCTCTGTGTGGTGAGTCTGTGGGTCTCTGTGTGGTGAGTCTGTGGGTCTCTGTGTGTGGGTCTCTGTGTGGTGAGTCTGTGGGTCTCTGTGTGGTGAGTCTGTGGGTCTGTGTGGTGAGTCTGTGGGTCTCTGTAGTGAGTCTGTGGGTCCCTGTGTGGTGAGTCTGTGGGTGTGTGTGGTGAGTCTGTGGGTGTGTGTGGTGAGTCTGTGGGTCTCTGTAGTGAGTCTGTGGTGAGTCTGTGGTGAGTCTGTGGTGAGCCTGTGGTGAGTCTGTGGGTCTCTGTAGTGAGTCTCTGGGTCTCTGTGTGGTGAGTCTGTGGTGAGTCTGTGGTGAGTCTGTGGTGAGTCTGTGGTGAGTCTGTGGTGAGTCTGTGGGTCTCTGTAGTGAGTCTGTGAGTCTCTGTGTGGTGAGTCTATGGGTCTCTGTGGGGTGAGTCTGTGGGTCTCTGTGGTGAGTCTGTGGGTCTCTGTGTGGTGAGTCTGTGGGTCTCTGTGTGGTGAGTCTGTGGGTCTCTGTGTGGTGAGTCTGTGGGTGTGTGTGGTGAGTCTGTGGGTCTCTGTAGTGAGTCTGTGGTGAGTCTGTGGTGAGTCTGTGGTGAGTCTGTGGTGAGTCTGTGGGTCTCTGTAGTGAGTCTGTGGGTCTCTGTGTGGTGAGTCTGTGGTGAGTCTGTGGTGAGTCTGTGGTGAGTCTGTGGTGAGTCTGTGGTGAGTCTGTGGGTCTCTGTAGTGAGTCTGTGGGTCTCTGTGTGGTGAGTCTATGGGTCTCTGTGGTGAGTCTGTGGGTGTGTGTGGTGAGTCTGTGGTGAGTCTGTGGGTGTGTGTGGTGAGTCTGTGGGTCTCTGTGTGGTGAGTCTGTGGGTCTCTGTGGTGAGTCTGTTGGTCTCTGTGTGGTGAGTCTGGGGGTCTCTGTGTGGTGAGTCTGGGGGTCTCTGTGTGGTGAGTCTGTGGGTCTGTGTGGTGAGTCTGTGGGTCTGTGTGGTGAGTCTGTGGGTCTCTGTGTGGTGAGTATATGGGTCTCTGTGTGGTGAGTCTGTGGGTCTCTGTGGTGAGTCTGTGGGTCTCTGTGTGGTGAGTCTGTGGGTCTCTGTGTGGTGAGTCTGTGGGTCTCTGTGTGGTGAGTCTGTGGGTGTGTGTGGTGAGTCTGTGGGTCTCTGTGTGGTGAGTCTATGGGTCTCTGTGTGGTGAGTCTGTGGGTCTCTGTGGTGAGTCTGTGGGTCTCTGTGTGGTGAGTCTGTGGGTCTCTGTGTGGTGAGTCTGTGGGTCTCTGTGTGTGGGTCTCTGTGTGGTGAGTCTGTGGGTCTGTGTGGTGAGTCTGTGGGTCTCTGTGTGGTGAGTCTGTGGGTGTGTGTGGTGAGTCTGTGGGTGTGTGTGGTGAGTCTGTGGGTCTCTGTAGTGAGTCTGTGGTGAATCTGTGGTGAGTCTGTGGTGAGTCTGTGGGTCTCTGTAGTGAGTCTGTGGGTCTCTGTGTGGTGAGTCTGTGGTGAGTCTGTGGTGAGTCTGTGGTGAGTCTGTGGGTCTCTGTAGTGAGTCTGTGGGTCTCTGTGTGGTGAGTCTATGGGTCTCTGTGGTGAGTCTGTGGGTGTGTGTGGTGAGTCTGTGGTGAGTCTGTGGGTGTGTGTGGTGAGTCTGTGGGTCTCTGTGTGGTGAGTCTGTGGGTCTCTGTGTGGTGAGTCTGTGGGTCTCTGTGTGGTGAGTCTGTGGGTCTCTGTGTGGTGAGTCTGTAGGTCTCTGTGTGGTGAGTCTGTGAGTCTCTGTGTGGTGAGTCTGTGGTGAGTCTGTGGGTCTCTGTGTGGTGAGTCTGTGGGTCTCTGTGTGGTGAGTCTCTGTGTGGTGAGTCTGTGGGTCTCTGTGTGGTGAGTCTGTGGGTCTCTGTGTGGTGAGTCTGTGGGTCTCTGTGTAGTGAGCCTGTGGGTCTCTGTGTGGTGAGTCTGTGGGTCTCTGTGTGGTGAGTCTGTAGGTCTCTGTGTGGTGAGTCTGTGGGTCTCTGTGTGGTGAGTCTGTGGGTCTCTGTGTGGTGAGTCTGTGGGTCTCTGTGTGGTGAGTCTGTGGGTCTCTGTGTGGTGAGTCTGTGGGTGTGTGTGGTGAGTCTGTGGGTCTCTGTGTGGTGAGTCTGTGGGTCTCTGTAGTGAGTCAGTTGGTCTGTGTGGTGAGTCTGTGGGTCTCTGTAGTGAGTCTGTGGGTCTCTGTGTGGTGAGTCTGTGGGTCTCTGTGTGGTGAGTCTGTGGGTCTCTGTGTGGTGAGTCTGTGGGTCTCTGTGTGGTGAGTCTATGGGTCTCTATGGTGAGTTTGTGAGTCTCTGTGTGGTGAGTCTGTGGGTCTCTGTGTGGAGAGTCTATGGGTCTCTATGGTGAGTCTGTGGGTCTCTGTGTGGTGAGTCTATGGGTCTCTATGGTGAGTCTGTGAGTCTCTGTGTGGTGAGTCTGTGGGTCTCTGTGTGGTGAGTCTGTGGGTCTCTGTGTGGTGAGTCTGTGGGTCTCTGTGTGGTGAGTCTGTGAGTCTCTGTGTGGTGAGTCTGTGGGTGTGTGTGGTGAGTCTGTGGGTCTCTGTGTGGTGAGTCTGTGGGTCTCTGTGTGGTGAGTCTGTGGGTCTCTGTGGTGAGTCTGTGGGTCTCTGTGTGGTGAGTCTGTGGGTCTCTGTGGTGAGTCTGTGGGTCTCTGTGTGGTGAGTCTGTGGGTCTCTGTGTGGTGAGTCTGTGGGTCTCTGTGGTGAGTCTGTGGGTCTCTGTGTGGTGAGTCTGTGGGTCTCTGTGGTGAGTCTGTGGGTCTCTGTGGGGTGAGTCTGTGGGTCTCTGTGTGGTGAGTCTGTGGGTGTGTGTGGTGAGTCTGTGGGTCTCTGTGTGGTGAGTCTATGGGTCTCTGTGTGGTGAGTCTGTGGGTCTCTGTGTGGTGAGTCTATGGGTCTCTATGGTGAGTCTGTGAGTCTCTGTGTGATGAGTCTGTGGGTCTCTGTGTGGTGAGTCTGTGGGTCTCTGTGTGGTGAGTCTGTGGGTGTCAGTGGGGTAAGTCTGTGGGTCTCTGTGTGGTGAGTCTGTGGGTCTCTGTGTGGTGAGTCTGTGGGGTGAGTCTGTCGGTGTGTGTGGTGAGTCTGTGGGTCTCTGTGTGGTGAGTCTGTGGGTCTCTGTGTGGTGAGTCTGTGGGTCTGTGTGGTGAGTCTGTGGGTCTCTGTGTGATGAGTCTGTGGGTCTCTGTGTGGTGAGTCTGTGGGTCTGTGTGGTGAGTCTGTGGGTCTCTGTGTGGTGAGTCTGTGGGTCTGTGTGGTGAGTCTGTGGGTCTCTGTGTGATGAGTCTGTGGGTCTCTGTGTGGTGAGTCTGTGGGTCTGTGTGGTGAGTCTGTGGGTCTCTGTGTGGTGAGTCTGTGGGTCTCTGTGTGGTGAGTCTGTGGGTCTGTGTGGTGAGTCTGTGGGTCTCTGTGTGGCGAGTCTGTAGGTCTCTGTGTGGTGAGTCTGTGGGTCTCTGTGTGGTGAGTCTGTGGGTCTCTGTGTGGTGAGTCTATGGGTCTCTGTGTGGTGAGTCTGTGGGTCTGTGTGGTGAGTCTGTGGGTCTCTGTGTGGTGAGTCTATGGGTCTCTATGGTGAGTCTGTGGGTCTCTGTGTGGTGAGTCTATGGGTCTCTATGGTGAGTTTGTGAGTCTCTGTGTGGTGAGTCTGTGGGTCTCTGTGTGGAGAGTCTATGGGTCTCTATGGTGAGTCTGTGGGTCTCTGTGTGGTGAGTCTATGGGTCTCTATGGTGAGTCTGTGAGTCTCTGTGTGGTGAGTCTGTGGGTCTCTGTGTGGTGAGTCTGTGGGTCTCTGTGTGGTGAGTCTGTGGGTCTCTGTGTGGTGAGTCTGTGAGTCTCTGTGTGGTGAGTCTGTGGTGAGTCTGTGGGTCTCTGTGTGGTGAGTCTGTGGGTCTCTGTGTGGTGAGTCTCTGTGTGGTGAGTCTGTGGGTCTCTGTGTGGTGAGTCTGTGGGTCTCTGTGTGGTGAGTCTGTGGGTCTCTGTGTGGTGAGTCTGTGGGTCTCTGTGTAGTGAGCCTGTGGGTCTCTGTGTGGTGAGTCTGTGGGTCTCTGTGTGGTGAGTCTGTAGGTCTCTGTGTGGTGAGTCTGTGGGTCTCTGTGTGGTGAGTCTGTGGGTCTCTGTGTGGTGAGTCTGTGGGTCTCTGTGTGGTGAGTCTGTGGGTCTCTGTGTGGTGAGTCTGTGGGTCTCTGTGTGGTGAGTCTCTGTGTGGTGAGTCTGTGGGTCTCTGTGTGGTGAGTCTGTGGGTCTCTGTGTGGTGAGTCTGTGGGTGTGTGTGGTGAGTCTGTGGGTGTGTGTGGTGAGTCTGTGGGTCTCTGTGTGGTGAGTCTGTGGGTCTCTGTGTGGTGAGTCTGTGGGTCTCTGTAGTGAGTCAGTGGGTCTGTGTGGTGAGTCTGTGGGTCTCTGTAGTGAGTCTGTGGGTCTCTGTGTGGTGAGTCTGTGGGTCTCTGTGTGGTGAGTCTGTGGGTCTCTGTGTGGTGAGTCTGTGGGTCTCTGTGTGGTGAGTCTGTGGGTCTCTGTGTGGTGAGTCTGTGGGTCTCTGTGTGGTGAGTCTGTGGGTCTCTGTGTGTGGGTCTCTGTGTGGTGAGTCTGTGGGTCTCTGTGTGGTGAGTCTGTGGGTCTGTGTGGTGAGTCTGTGGGTCTCTGTAGTGAGTCTGTGGGTCCCTGTGTGGTGAGTCTGTGGGTGTGTGTGGTGAGTCTGTGGGTGTGTGTGGTGAGTCTGTGGGTCTCTGTAGTGAGTCTGTGGTGAGTCTGTGGTGAGTCTGTGGTGAGCCTGTGGTGAGTCTGTGGGTCTCTGTAGTGAGTCTCTGGGTCTCTGTGTGGTGAGTCTGTGGTGAGTCTGTGGTGAGTCTGTGGTGAGTCTGTGGTGAGTCTGTGGTGAGTCTGTGGGTCTCTGTAGTGAGTCTGTGAGTCTCTGTGTGGTGAGTCTATGGGTCTCTGTGGTGAGTCTGTGGGTGTGTGTGGTGAGTCTGTGGTGAGTCTGTGGGTGTGTGTGGTGAGTCTGTGGGTCTCTGTGTGGTGAGTCTGTGGGTCTCTGTGGTGAGTCTGTGGGTCTCTGTGTGGTGAGTCTGGGGGTCTCTGTGTGGTGAGTCTGTGGGTCTCTGTGTGGTGAGTCTGTGGGTCTCTGTGTGGTGAGTCTGTGGGTCTCTGTAGTGAGTCAGTGGGTCTGTGTGGTGAGTCTGTGGGTCTCTGTGTGGTGAGTCTGTGGGTCTCTGTGGTGAGTCTGTGGGTCTCTGTGTGGTGAGTCTGTGGGTCTCTGTGTGGTGAGTCTGTGGGTCTCTGTGTGGTGAGTCTGTGGGTGTGTGTGGTGAGTCTGTGGGTCTCTGTAGTGAGTCTGTGGTGAGTCTGTGGTGAGTCTGTGGTGAGTCTGTGGGTCTCTGTAGTGAGTCTGTGGGTCTCTGTGTGGTGAGTCTGTGGTGAGTCTGTGGTGAGTCTGTGGTGAGTCTGTGGTGAGTCTGTGGTGAGTCTGTGGGTCTCTGTAGTGAGTCTGTGGGTCTCTGTGTGGTGAGTCTATGGGTCTCTGTGGTGAGTCTGTGGGTGTGTGTGGTGAGTCTGTGGTGAGTCTGTGGGTGTGTGTGGTGAGTCTGTGGGTCTCTGTGTGGTGAGTCTGTGGGTCTCTGTGGTGAGTCTGTTGGTCTCTGTGTGGTGAGTCTGGGGGTCTCTGTGTGGTGAGTCTGGGGGTCTCTGTGTGGTGAGTCTGTGGGTCTGTGTGGTGAGTCTGTGGGTCTGTGTGGTGAGTCTGTGGGTCTCTGTGTGGTGAGTATATGGGTCTCTGTGTGGTGAGTCTGTGGGTCTCTGTGGTGAGTCTGTGGGTCTCTGTGTGGTGAGTCTGTGGGTCTCTGTGTGGTGAGTCTGTGGGTCTCTGTGTGGTGAGTCTGTGGGTGTGTGTGGTGAGTCTGTGGGTCTCTGTGTGGTGAGTCTATGGGTCTCTGTGTGGTGAGTCTGTGGGTCTCTGTGGTGAGTCTGTGGGTCTCTGTGTGGTGAGTCTGTGGGTCTCTGTGTGGTGAGTCTGTGGGTCTCTGTGTGTGGGTCTCTGTGTGGTGAGTCTGTGGGTCTGTGTGGTGAGTCTGTGGGTCTCTGTGTGGTGAGTCTGTGGGTGTGTGTGGTGAGTCTGTGGGTGTGTGTGGTGAGTCTGTGGGTCTCTGTAGTGAGTCTGTGGTGAATCTGTGGTGAGTCTGTGGTGAGTCTGTGGGTCTCTGTAGTGAGTCTGTGGGTCTCTGTGTGGTGAGTCTGTGGTGAGTCTGTGGTGAGTCTGTGGTGAGTCTGTGGTGAGTCTGTGGGTCTCTGTAGTGAGTCTGTGGGTCTCTGTGTGGTGAGTCTATGGGTCTCTGTGGTGAGTCTGTGGGTGTGTGTGGTGAGTCTGTGGTGAGTCTGTGGGTGTGTGTGGTGAGTCTGTGGGTCTCTGTGTGGTGAGTCTGTGGGTCTCTGTGTGGTGAGTCTGTGGGTCTCTGTGTGGTGAGTCTGTGGGTCTCTGTGTGGTGAGTCTGTAGGTCTCTGTGTGGTGAGTCTGTGAGTCTCTGTGTGGTGAGTCTGTGGTGAGTCTGTGGGTCTCTGTGTGGTGAGTCTGTGGGTCTCTGTGTGGTGAGTCTCTGTGTGGTGAGTCTGTGGGTCTCTGTGTGGTGAGTCTGTGGGTCTCTGTGTGGTGAGTCTGTGGGTCTCTGTGTAGTGAGCCTGTGGGTCTCTGTGTGGTGAGTCTGTGGGTCTCTGTGTGGTGAGTCTGTAGGTCTCTGTGTGGTGAGTCTGTGGGTCTCTGTGTGGTGAGTCTGTGGGTCTCTGTGTGGTGAGTCTGTGGGTCTCTGTGTGGTGAGTCTGTGGGTCTCTGTGTGGTGAGTCTGTGGGTGTGTGTGGTGAGTCTGTGGGTCTCTGTGTGGTGAGTCTGTGGGTCTCTGTAGTGAGTCAGTTGGTCTGTGTGGTGAGTCTGTGGGTCTCTGTAGTGAGTCTGTGGGTCTCTGTGTGGTGAGTCTGTGGGTCTCTGTGTGGTGAGTCTGTGGGTCTCTGTGTGGTGAGTCTGTGGGTCTCTGTGTGGTGAGTCTGTGGGTCTCTGTGTGGTGAGTCTGTGGGTCTCTGTGTGGTGAGTCTGTGGGTCTCTGTGTGTGGGTCTCTGTGTGGTGAGTCTGTGGGTCTCTGTGTGGTGAGTCTGTGGGTCTGTGTGGTGAGTCTGTGGGTCTCTGTAGTGAGTCTGTGGGTCTCTGTGTGGTGAGTCTGTGGGTGTGTGTGGTGAGTCTGTGGGTGTGTGTGGTGAGTCTGTGGGTCTCTGTAGTGAATCTGTGGTGAGTCTGTGGTGAGTCTGTGGTGAGTCTGTGGTGAGTCTGTGGGTCTCTGTAGTGAGTCTGTGGGTCTCTGTGTGGTGAGTCTGTGGTGAGTCTGTGGTGAGTCTGTGGTGAGTCTGTGGTGAGTCTGTGGTGAGTCTGTGGGTCTCTGTAGTGAGTCTGTGGGTCTCTGTGTGGTGAGTCTATGGGTCTCTGTGGTGAGTCTGTGGGTGTGTGTGGTGAGTCTGTGGTGAGTCTGTGGGTGTGTGTGGTGAGTCTGTGGGTCTCTGTGTGGTGAGTCTGTGGGTCTCTGTGGTGAGTCTGTTGGTCTCTGTGTGGTGAGTCTGGGGGTCTCTGTGTGGTGAGTCTGGGGGTCTCTGTGTGGTGAGTCTGTGGGTCTGTGTGGTGAGTCTGTGGGTCTGTGTGGTGAGTCTGTGGGTCTCTGTGTGGTGAGTATATGGGTCTCTGTGTGGTGAGTCTGTGGGTCTCTGTGGTGAGTCTGTGGGTCTCTGTGTGGTGAGTCTGTGGGTCTCTGTGTGGTGAGTCTGTGGGTCTCTGTGTGGTGAGTCTGTGGGTGTGTGTGGTGAGTCTGTGGGTCTCTGTGTGGTGAGTCTATGGGTCTCTGTGTGGTGAGTCTGTGGGTCTCTGTGGTGAGTCTGTGGTTCTCTGTGTGGTGAGTCTGTGGGTCTCTGTGTGGTGAGTCTGTGGGTCTCTGTGTGGTGAGTCTGTGGGTCTCTGTGTGTGGGTCTCTGTGTGGTGAGTCTGTGGGTCTGTGTGGTGAGTCTGTGGGTCTCTGTGTGGTGAGTCTGTGGGTGTGTGTGGTGAGTCTGTGGGTGTGTGTGGTGAGTCTGTGGGTCTCTGTAGTGAGTCTGTGGTGAATCTGTGGCGAGTCTGTGGTGAGTCTGTGGGTCTCTGCAGTGAGTCTGTGGGTCTCTGTGTGGTGAGTCTGTGGTGAGTCTGTGGTGAGTCTGTGGTGAGTCTGTGGTGAGTCTGTGGGTCTCTGTAGTGAGTCTGTGGGTCTCTGTGTGGTGAGTCTATGGGTCTCTGTGGTGAGTCTGTGGGTGTGTGTGGTGAGTCTGTGGTGAGTCTGTGGGTGTGTGTGGTGAGTCTGTGGGTCTCTGTGTGGTGAGTCTGTGGGTCTCTGTGGTGAGTCTGTGGGTCTCTGTGTGGTGAGTCTGGGGGTCTCTGTGTGGTGAGTCTGGGGGTCTCTGTGTGGTGAGTCTGTGGGTCTGTGTGGTGAGTCTGTGGGTCTGTGTGGTGAGTCTGTGGGTCTCTGTGTGGTGAGTCTATGGGTCTCTGTGTGGTGAGTCTGTGGGTCTCTGTGGTGAGTCTGTGGGTCTCTGTGTGGTGAGTCTGTGGGTCTCTGTGTGGTGAGTCTGTGGGTCTCTGTGTGGTGAGTCTGTGAGTGTGTGTGGTGAGTCTGTGGGTATCTGTGTGGTGAGTCTATGGGTCTCTGTGTGGTGAGTCTGTGGGTCTCTGTGGTGAGTCCGTGGGTCTCTGTGTGGTGAATCTGTGGGTCTCTGTGTGGTGAGTCTGTGGGTGTGTGTGGTGAGTCTGTGGGTCTCTGTGTGGTGAGTCTGTGGGTCTGTGTGGTGAGTCTGTGGGTCTGTGTGGTGAGTCTGTGGGTCTCTGTGTGGTGAGTCTATGGGTCTCTGTGTGGTGAGTCTGTGGGTCTCTGTGGTGAGTCTGTGGGTCTCTGTGTGGTGAGTCTGTGGGTCTCTGTGTGGTGAGTCTGTGGGTCTCTGTGTGGTGAGTATATGGGTCTCTGTGTGGTGAGTCTGTGGGTCTCTGTGGTGAGTCTGTGGGTCTCTGTGTGGTGAGTCTGTGGGTCTCTGTGTGGTGAGTCTGTGGGTCTCTGTGTGGTGAGTCTGTGGGTGTGTGTGGTGAGTCTGTGGGTCTCTGTGTGGTGAGTCTATGGGTCTCTGTGTGGTGAGTCTGTGGGTCTCTGTGGTGAGTCTGTGGTTCTCTGTGTGGTGAGTCTGTGGGTCTCTGTGTGGTGAGTCTGTGGGTCTCTGTGTGGTGAGTCTGTGGGTCTCTGTGTGTGGGTCTCTGTGTGGTGAGTCTGTGGGTCTGTGTGGTGAGTCTGTGGGTCTCTGTGTGGTGAGTCTGTGGGTGTGTGTGGTGAGTCTGTGGGTGTGTGTGGTGAGTCTGTGGGTCTCTGTAGTGAGTCTGTGGTGAATCTGTGGCGAGTCTGTGGTGAGTCTGTGGGTCTCTGCAGTGAGTCTGTGGGTCTCTGTGTGGTGAGTCTGTGGTGAGTCTGTGGTGAGTCTGTGGTGAGTCTGTGGTGAGTCTGTGGGTCTCTGTAGTGAGTCTGTGGGTCTCTGTGTGGTGAGTCTATGGGTCTCTGTGGTGAGTCTGTGGGTGTGTGTGGTGAGTCTGTGGTGAGTCTGTGGGTGTGTGTGGTGAGTCTGTGGGTCTCTGTGTGGTGAGTCTGTGGGTCTCTGTGGTGAGTCTGTGGGTCTCTGTGTGGTGAGTCTGGGGGTCTCTGTGTGGTGAGTCTGGGGGTCTCTGTGTGGTGAGTCTGTGGGTCTGTGTGGTGAGTCTGTGGGTCTGTGTGGTGAGTCTGTGGGTCTCTGTGTGGTGAGTCTATGGGTCTCTGTGTGGTGAGTCTGTGGGTCTCTGTGGTGAGTCTGTGGGTCTCTGTGTGGTGAGTCTGTGGGTCTCTGTGTGGTGAGTCTGTGGGTCTCTGTGTGGTGAGTCTGTGAGTGTGTGTGGTGAGTCTGTGGGTATCTGTGTGGTGAGTCTATGGGTCTCTGTGTGGTGAGTCTGTGGGTCTCTGTGGTGAGTCCGTGGGTCTCTGTGTGGTGAATCTGTGGGTCTCTGTGTGGTGAGTCTGTGGGTGTGTGTGGTGAGTCTGTGGGTCTCTGTGTGGTGAGTCTGTGGGTCTGTGTGGTGAGTCTGTGGGTCTGTGTGGTGAGTCTGTGGGTCTCTGTGTGGTGAGTCTATGGGTCTCTGTGTGGTGAGTCTGTGGGTCTCTGTGGTGAGTCTGTGGGTCTCTGTGTGGTGAGTCTGTGGGTCTCTGTGTGGTGAGTCTGTGGGTCTCTGTGTGGTGAGTCTGTGGGTGTGTGTGGTGAGTCTGTGGGTATCTGTGTGGTGAGTCTATGGGTCTCTGTGTGGTGAGTCTGTGGGTCTCTGTGGTGAGTCTGTGGGTCTCTGTGTGGTGAATCTGTGGGTCTCTGTGTGGTGAGTCTGTGGGTGTGTGTGGTGAGTCTGTGGGTCTCTGTGTGGTGAGTCTGTGGGTCTCTGTGTGGTGAGTCTGTGGGTCTCTGTGTGGTGAGTCTGTGGGTCTCTGTGTGGTGAGTCTGTGGGTCTCTGTGTGGTGAGTCTATGGGTCTCTATGGTGAGTCTGTGAGTCTCTGTGTGATGAGTCTGTGGGTCTCTGTGTGGTGAGTCTGTGGGTCTCTGTGTGGTGAGTCTGTGGGTCTCTGTGTGGTGAGTCTGTGGGTCTCTGTGTGGTGAGTCTGTGGGTCTCTGTGTGGTGAGTCTGTGGGTCTCTGTGTGGTGAGTCTGTGGGTCTCTGTGTGGTGAGTCTGTGGGTCTCTGTGTGGTGAGTCTGTGGGTCTCTGTGTGATGAGTCTGTGGGTCTCTGTGTGGTGAGTCTGTGGGTCTCTATGGTGAATCTGTGGGTCTCTGTGTGGTGAGTCTGTGGGTCTCTGTGTGGTGAGTCTGTGGGTCTCTGTGTGGTGAGTCTGTGGGTCTCTGTGTGGTGAGTCTGTGGGTCTCTGTGTGGTGAGTCTGTGGGTCTCTGTGTGGTGAGTCTGTGGGTCTCTGTGTGGTGAGTCTGTGAGTCTCTGTGTGGTGAGTCTATGGGTCTCTGTGTGGTGAGTCTATGGGTCTCTGTGTGGTGAGTCTATGGGTCTCTATGGTGAGTCTGTGGGTCTCTGTGTGGTGAGTCTATGGGTCTCTATGGTGAGTCTGTGGGTCTCTGTGTGGTGAGTCTATGGGTCTCCATGTTGAGTCTGTGAGTCTCTGTGTGGTGAGTCTATGGGTCTCTATGGTGAGTCTGTGGGTCTCTGTGTGGTGAGTCTGTGGGGTGAGTCTGTCGGTGTGTGTGGTGAGTCTGTGGGTCTGTGTGGTGAGTCTGTGGGTCTCTGTGTGGTGAGTCTGTGGGTCTGTGTGGTGAGTCTGTGGGCCTCTGTGTGGTGAGTCTATGGGTCTCTGTGTGGTGAGTCTGTGGGTCTCTGTGTGGTGAGTCTGTGGGTCTGTGTGGTGAGTCTGTGGGTCTCTGTGTGGCGAGTCTGTGGGTCTCTGTGTGGTGAGTCTGTGGGTCTCTGTGTGGTGAGTCTGTAGGTCTCTGTGTGGTGAGTCTGTGGGTCTGCGTGATGAATCTGTGGGTCTCTGTGTGGTGAGTCTATGGGTCTCTGTGTGGTGAGTCTGTGGGTCTGTGTGGTGAGTCTGTGGGTCTCTGTGTGGTGAGTCTATGGGTCTCTATGGTGAGTCTGTGGGTCTCTGTGTGGTGAGTCTATGGGTCTCTATGGTGAGTCTGTGAGTCTCTGTGTGGTGAGTCTGTGGGTCTCTGTGTGGTGAGTCTATGGGTCTCTATGGTGAGTCTGTGGGTCTCTGTGTGGTGAGTCTATGGGTCTCTATGGTGAGTCTGTGAGTCTCTGTGTGGTGAGTCTGTGGGTCTCTGTGTGGTGAGTCTGTGGGACTCTGTGTGGTGAGTCTGTGGGTCTCTGTGTGGTGAGTCTGTGAGTCTCTGTGTGGTGAGTCTGTGGTGAGTCTGTGGGTCTCTGTGTGGTGAGTCTGTGGGTCTCTGTGTGGTGAGTCTCTGTGTGGTGAGTCTGTGGGTCTCTGTGTGGTGAGTCTGTGGGTCTCTGTGTGGTGAGTCTGTGGGTCTCTGTGTAGTGAGCCTGTGGGTCTCTGTGTGGTGAGTCTGTGGGTCTCTGTGTGGTGAGTCTGTAGGTCTCTGTGTGGTGAGTCTGTGGGTCTCTGTGTGGTGAGTCTGTGGGTCTCTGTGTGGTGAGTCTGTGGGTCTCTGTGTGGTGAGTCTGTGGGTCTCTGTGTGGTGAGTCTGTGGGTCTCTGTGTGGTGAGTCTCTGTGTGGTGAGTCTGTGGGTCTCTGTGTGGTGAGTCTGTGGGTCTCTGTGTGGTGAGTCTGTGGGTGTGTGTGGTGAGTCTGTGGGTCTCTGTGTGGTGAGTCTGTGGGTCTCTGTGTGGTGAGTCTGTGGGTCTCTGTAGTGAGTCAGTGGGTCTGTGTGGTGAGTCTGTGGGTCTCTGTAGTGAGTCTGTGGGTCTCTGTGTGGTGAGTCTGTGGGTCTCTGTGTGGTGAGTCTGTGGGTCTCTGTGTGGTGAGTCTGTGGGTCTCTGTGTGGTGAGTCTGTGGGTCTCTGTGTGGTGAGTTTGTGGGTCTCTGTGTGGTGAGTCTGTGGGTCTCTGTGTGGTGAGTCTGTGGGTCTCTGTGTGTGGGTCTCTGTGTGGTGAGTCTGTGGGTCTCTGTGTGGTGAGTCTGTGGGTCTGTGTGGTGAGTCTGTGGGTCTCTGTAGTGAGTCTGTGGGTCTCTGTGTGGTGAGTCTGTGGGTGTGTGTGGTGAGTCTGTGGGTGTGTGTGGTGAGTCTGTGGGTCTCTGTAGTGAGTCTGTGGTGAGTCTGTGGTGAGTCTGTGGTGAGTCTGTGGTGAGTCTGTGGGTCTCTGTAGTGAGTCTGTGGGTCTCTGTGTGGTGAGTCTGTGGTGAGTCTGTGGTGAGTCTGTGGTGAGTCTGTGGTGAGTCTGTGGTGAGTCTGTGGTGAGTCTGTGGGTATCTGTAGTGAGTCTGTGGGTCTCTGTGTGGTGAGTCTGTGGGTCTCTGTGGTGAGTCTGTGGGTGTGTGTGGTGAGTCTGTGGTGAGTCTGTGGGTGTGTGTGGTGAGTCTGTGGGTCTCTGTGTGGTGAGTCTGTGGGTCTCTGTGGTGAGTCTGTTGGTCTCTGTGTGGTGAGTCTGGGGGTCTCTGTGTGGTGAGTCTGGGGGTCTCTGTGTGGTGAGTCTGTGGGTCTGTGTGGTGAGTCTGTGGGTCTGTGTGGTGAGTCTGTGGGTCTCTGTGTGGTGAGTATATGGGTCTCTGTGTGGTGAGTCTGTGGGTCTCTGTGGTGAGTCTGTGGGTCTCTGTGTGGTGAGTCTGTGGGTCTCTGTGTGGTGAGTCTGTGGGTCTCTGTGTGGTGAGTCTGTGGGTGTGTGTGGTGAGTCTGTGGGTCTCTGTGTGGTGAGTCTATGGGTCTCTGTGTGGTGAGTCTGTGGGTCTCTGTGGTGAGTCTGTGGGTCTCTGTGTGGTGAGTCTGTGGGTCTCTGTGTGGTGAGTCTGTGGGTCTCTGTGTGGTGAGTCTGTGGGTCTCTGTGTGTGGGTCTCTGTGTGGTGAGTCTGTGGGTCTGTGTGGTGAGTCTGTGGGTCTCTGTGTGGTGAGTCTGTGGGTGTGTGTGGTGAGTCTGTGGGTGTGTGTGGTGAGTCTGTGGGTCTCTGTAGTGAGTCTGTGGTGAATCTGTGGTGAGTCTGTGGTGAGTCTGTGGGTCTCTGTAGTGAGTCTGTGGGTCTCTGTGTGGTGAGTCTGTGGTGAGTCTGTGGTGAGTCTGTGGTGAGTCTGTGGTGAGTCTGTGGTGAGTCTGTGGTGAGTCTGTGGGTCTCTGTAGTGAGTCTGTGGGTCTCTGTGTGGTGAGTCTATGGGTCTCTGTGGTGAGTCTGTGGGTGTGTGTGGTGAGTCTGTGGGTCTCTGTGTGGTGAGTCTGTGGGTCTCTGTGGTGAGTCTGTGGGTCTCTGTGTGGTGAGTCTGGGGGTCTCTGTGTGGCGAGTCTGGGGGTCTCTGTAGTGAGTCTGTGGTGAGTCTGTGGGTCTCTGTAGTGAGTCTGTGGGTCTCTGTGTGGTGAGTCTGTGGTGAGTCTGTGGTGAGTCTGTGGTGAGTCTGTGGTGAGTCTGTGGTGAGTCTGTGGGTCTCTGTAGTGAGTCTGTGGGTCTCTGTGTGGTGAGTCTATGGGTCTCTGTGGTGAGTCTGTGGGTGTGTGTGGTGAGTCTGTGGTGAGTCTGTGGGTGTGTGTGGTGAGTCTGTGGGTCTCTGTGTGGTGAGTCTGTGGGTCTCTGTGGTGAGTCTGTGGGTCTCTGTGTGGTGAGTCTGGGGGTCTCTGTGTGGTGAGTCTGGGGGTCTCTGTGTGGTGCGTCTGTGGGTCTGTGTGGTGAGTCTGTGGGTCTGTGTGGTGAGTCTGTGGGTCTCTGTGTGGTGAGTCTATGGGTCTCTGTGTGGTGAGTCTGTGGGTCTCTGTGGTGAGTCTGTGGGTCTCTGTGTGGTGAGTCTGTGGGTCTCTGTGTGGTGAGTCTGTGGGTCTCTGTGTGGTGAGTCTGTGAGTGTGTGTGGTGAGTCTGTGGGTATCTGTGTGGTGAGTCTATGGGTCTCTGTGTGGTGAGTCTGTGGGTCTCTGTGGTGAGTCTGTGGGTCTCTGTGTGGTGAATCTGTGGGTCTCTGTGTGGTGAGTCTGTGGGTGTGTGTGGTGAGTCTGTGGGTCTCTGTGTGGTGAGTCTGTGGGTCTGTGTGGTGAGTCTGTGGGTCTGTGTGGTGAGTCTGTGGGTCTCTGTGTGGTGAGTCTATGGGTCTCTGTGTGGTGAGTCTGTGGGTCTCTGTGGTGAGTCTGTGGGTCTCTGTGTGGTGAGTCTGTGGGTCTCTGTGTGGTGAGTCTGTGGGTCTCTGTGTGGTGAGTCTGTGGGTGTGTGTGGTGAGTCTGTGGGTATCTGTGTGGTGAGTCTATGGGTCTCTGTGTGGTGAGTCTGTGGGTCTCTGTGGTGAGTCTGTGGGTCTCTGTGTGGTGAATCTGTGGGTCTCTGTGTGGTGAGTCTGTGGGTGTGTGTGGTGAGTCTGTGGGTCTCTGTGTGGTGAGTCTGTGGGTCTCTGTGTGGTGAGTCTGTGGGTCTCTGTGTGGTGAGTCTGTGGGTCTCTGTGTGGTGAGTCTGTGGGTCTCTGTGTGGTGAGTCTATGGGTCTCTATGGTGAGTCTGTGAGTCTCTGTGTGATGAGTCTGTGGGTCTCTGTGTGGTGAGTCTGTGGGTCTCTGTGTGGTGAGTCTGTGGGTCTGTGTGGTGAGTCTGTGGGTCTCTGTGTGGTGAGTCTGTGGGTCTCTGTGTGGTGAGTCTGTGGGTCTCTGTGTGGTGAGTCTGTGGGTCTCTGTGTGGT
This sequence comes from Lampetra fluviatilis, assembly GCF_964198595.1. NCBI lineage: Eukaryota > Metazoa > Chordata > Hyperoartia > Petromyzontiformes > Petromyzontidae > Lampetra > Lampetra fluviatilis. The sequence continues at coordinate 2,553,647 of NC_136345.1, read as the reverse complement.
GAGTCTGTGGGTCTCTGTGTGGTGAGTCTGTGGGTCTCTGTGTGATGAGTCTGTGGGTCTCTGTGTGGTGAGTCTGTGGGTCTCTATGGTGAATCTGTGGGTCTCTGTGTGGTGAGTCTGTGGGTCTCTGTGTGGTGAGTCTGTGGGTCTCTGTGTGGTGAGTCTGTGGGTCTCTGTGTGGTGAGTCTGTGGGTCTCTGTGTGGTGAGTCTGTGGGTCTCTGTGTGGTGAGTCTGTGGGTCTCTGTGTGGTGAGTCTGTGAGTCTCTGTGTGGTGAGTCTATGGGTCTCTGTGTGGTGAGTCTATGGGTCTCTGTGTGGTGAGTCTATGGGTCTCTATGGTGAGTCTGTGGGTCTCTGTGTGGTGAGTCTATGGGTCTCTATGGTGAGTCTGTGGGTCTCTGTGTGGTGAGTCTATGGGTCTCCATGTTGAGTCTGTGAGTCTCTGTGTGGTGAGTCTGTGGGTCTCTATGGTGAGTCTGTGAGTCTCTGTGTGGTGAGTCTATGGGTCTCTATGTTGAGTCTGTGGGTCTCTGTGTGGTGAGTCTGTGGGTCTCTATGGTGAGTCTGTGAGTCTCTGTGTGGTGAGTCTGTGGGTCTCTATGGTGAGTCTGTGAGTCTCTGTGTGGTGAGTCTGTGGGTCTCTATGGTGAGTCTGTGAGTCTCTGTGTGGTGAGTCTGTGGGTCTCTATGGTGAGTCTGTGGGTCTCTGTGTGGTGAGTCTGTGGGTCTCTGTGTAGTGAGTCTGTGGGTCTCTGTGTGGTGAGTCTGTGGGTCTCTGTGTGGTGAGTCTATGGGTCTCTGTGTGGTGAGTCTGTGGGTCTCTGTGTGGTGAGTCTGTGGGTCTCTGTGTGGTGAGTCTGTGGGTCTCTGTGTGGTGAGTCTGTGGGTCTCTGTGTGGTGAGTCTGTGGGTCTCTGTGTGGTGAGTCTGTGGGTCTCTGTGTAGTGAGTCTGTGGGTCTCTGTGTGGTGAGTCTGTGGGTCTCTGTGTGGTGAGTCTATGGGTCTCTGTGTAGTGAGTCTGTGGGTCTCTGTGTGGTGAGTCTGTGGGTCTCTGTGTGGTGAGTCTGTGGGTCTCTGTGTAGTGAGTCTATGGGTCTCTGTGTGGTGAGTCTATGGGTCTCTGTGTGGTGAGTCTGTGGGTCTCTGTGTGGTGAGTCTGTGGGTCTCTGTGTGGTGAGTCTGTGGGTCTCTGTGTGGTGAGTCTGTGGGTCTCTATGGTGAGTCTATGGGTCTCTGTGTGGTGAGTCTGTGGGTCTCTGTGTGGTGAGTCTGTGGGTCTCTGCGTGGTGAGTCTGTGGGTCTCTGTGTGAGTCTGTGGGTCTCTATGGTGGGTCTATGGGTCTCTATGTGAGTCTGTGGGTCTCTGTGTGAGTCTATGGCTCTCTGTGTGAGTCTGTGGGTCTCTGTGTGAGTCTGTGGGTCTCTGTGTGAGTCTATGGGTCTCTGTGTGAGTCTATGGGTCTCTATGTGAGTCTATGGCTCTCTGTGTGAGTCTATGGCTCTCTGGGTGAGTCTATGGCTCTCTGTGTGAGTCTATGGCTCTCTGTGTGAGTCTATGGGTCTCTGTGTAAGTTTGTGGGTCTCTGTGTAAGTGTATGGGTCTCTGTGTGAGTCAATGGCTCTCTATGTGAGTCTATGGGTCTCTGTGTGAGTCTATGGCTCTCTGTGTAAGTGTATGGGTCTCTGTGTGAGTCAATGGCTCTCTATGTGAGTCTATGGGTCTCTGTGTGAGTCTATGGGTCTCTATGTGAGTCTATGGCTCTCTGTGTGAGTCTATGGCTCTCTGTGTGAGTCTGTGGGTCTCTGTGTGAGTCTGTGGGTCTCTGTGTGAGTCTGTGGGTCTCTGTGTGAGTCTATGGGTCTCTGTGTGAGTCTATGGGTCTCTATGTGAGTCTGTGGGTCTCTGTGTGAGTCTGTGGGTCTCTGTGATTGTGCATTTCGAACCAGTTGCGGTCGGCACAGGATGTGCATCCATCGCTTCCTCCTGCTGCTGATGATGCTGCTGCTGATGCTGCTGATGATGCTGCTGATGATGCTGCTGATGATGCTGCTGCTGCTTCACCAATACAGCCAAGGGCTTGTCCAGGCTCACCACTTTGCCGTAGAGGATGTGATGTCCAATGATGAGGACAGGGATCCCCTACACAGAGACACAGAGAGAGATGCACACACACACTCACCTACACACACACACTAATACACACACAGACACACACACACTTACACACTCACTCAGTCAGCCACTCACTCACTCACACACTCATACACACACACACACTAATACACTCACTCACTCACTCACACACTCACTCACTCACACACACTCACCAACACTCACTCACTCACACACTCACACACTCACACACTCACACACTCAGTCAGTCACTCACCCACTCACTCACTCACACACTCACTCACTCACTCACACACTCACTCACACACACTCACCAACACTCACTCACACACTCACACACTCACACACTCACTCACTCAGTCAGCCACTCACTCACTCACACACTCATACACACACACACACTAATACACTCACTCACTCACACACTCACTCACTCACACACACTCACCAACACTCACTCACACACTCACACACTCACACACTCACACACTCACTCACTCACTCAGTCAGCCACTCACTCACTCACACACTGGCTCACACACTCAGTCACTCATCTACACACTCACTCACTCACTCACACATACACTCACTCACTCGCACACTGACTCACTCACTCACTAACTCACACACTCACACACTCACACACTCACTCACTCACTCACACACTCACTCACTCACACACTCACACACTCACTCACACACACACTCACTCACTCACTCACTAACTCACACACTCACACACTCACACACTCACTCACACACACACTCACTCACCTACACACACTCACTCACTCACACTCACTCACCTACACACACTCACTCACACACTCACTCACTCACACTCACTCACTCACACACTCACTCACTCAGACACTCACTCACTCACACACTCACTCACATACACTCACACACTCACTCACATACACTCACTCACCTACACACACACACTCACTCACACTCACTCACTCACACACTCACACATACACTCACTCACTCACACACTCACTCACTCACTCACACTCACTCACCTACACACACTCACTCACACACTCACTCACTCACACTCACTCACTCACACACTCACTCACTCAGACACTCACTCACTCACACACTCACTCACATACACTCACACACTCACTCACATACACTCACTCACATACACTCACTCACCTACACACACACACTCACTCACACTCACTCACTCACACACTCACACACACACTCACTCACTCACACACTCACACACTCACTCACACTCACTCACCTACACACACTCACTCACACACTCACTCACTCAGACACTAACTCACTCAGTCACTCACTCACTCACTCACCTACACATACACACACTCACTCACACACTCACTCTCACTCACACACTCACTCACTCACACACACACTCACACACTCACCTACACACACACTCACACACTCACACACTCACTCACTCACACACTCACTCACACACTCACTCACTCACACACTCACTCACTCACTCACTCACACACTCACTCACTCACTCACGCACTCATTCACACACTCACTCACACACTCACCTACACACACACTCACACACTCACTCACACACTCACTCACTCACACACTCACTCACTCACTCACACACTCACTCACACACTCACCTACACACACACTCACACACTCACTCACACACTCACTCACTCACACACTCACTCACTCACTCACGCACTCATTCACACACACTCACACACTCACTCACACACTCACTCACTCACTCACACACTCACACTCTCACACGCTCACCAACACACCCACTCACTCACACACTCACTCACTCACCAACACTCTCACTCACACACTCACTCATACACTCACCAACACTCACTCACTCACTCTCACACACTCTCACACACTCACTCACTCACCAACACTCTCACTCACACACTCACTCATACACTCACCAACACTCACTCACTCACTCTCACACACTCTCACACACTCACTCACTCACACTCACTCACTCACTCACACTCACTCACTCACTCACACACTCACTCACACATTCACACACTCACTCACTCACACTCACTCACTCACACTCACTCACTCACTCACACACTCACACACTCTCACACTCTCACACACTCACTCACTCACACTCTCACACACTCACTCACTCACACTCACTCACTCACTCACACTCACTCACTCACACACTCACTCACACATTCACACACTCACTCACTCACACTCACTCACTCACACTCACTCACTCACACACTCACTCACACACTCACACACTCACACACTCACACACTCTCACACACTCACTCACTCACACTCTCACACACTCACTCACACTCACTCACTCACACTCACTCACACACTCACTCACACATTCACACACTCACACATTCACACACTCACTCACACTCACTCACTCACACTCACTCACACACTCACTCACTCACACACTCACTCACACACTCACACACACACTCACACACTCACACACACTCACCCACCCACCCACACCCACCCACCCACTCACCCACCCACCCACCCACTCACTCACTCACCCACCCACTCACCCACCCACTCACCCACTCACCCACCCACCCACCCACTCACCCACCCCCTCACCCCCCCTCTCACCCACCCACCCCCCCCCACCCACTCACCCACCCCCCCCCCCCCCACTCACCACCCACCCCTCCACCCACCCACTCACCCACCAACCCACTCACTCACCCACCCACCCACCCACTCACCCACTCACCCACCCACTCACCCACCCACTCACTCACCCCCCCACCCACCCACCCACCCACCCACTCACCCACCCACCCACTCACCCCCCACCCACCCACTCACCCACCCACCCACCCACTCACCCACCCACCCACCCACCCACCCACTCACCCACCCACCCACTCACCCACCCACTCACCCACCCACTCACCCACTCACCCACCCACCCACCCACTCACCCCCCACCCACCCACTCACCCACCCACTCACCCACCCACTCACCCACCCACTCACCCACTCACCCACCCACCCACCCACTCACTCACCCCCCCACCCACCCACCCACTCACCAACCCACACACTCATCCACCCACCCCCCCACTCACCCCACTCACCCCACCCACCCACTCACCCACCCCCCCACTCACCCACCCACCCCCTCACCCACCCACCCACCCACTCACCCACCCACCCACCCACCCACTCACCCACCCACCCACCCACCCACTCACCCACCCACCCACCCACCCACCCACCCACTCACCCACCCACCCACTCACCCACCCACCCACCCACTCACTCACCCCCCCCCACCCACTCACCCACCCACCCACTCACCAACCCACACACTCACCCACCCACCCCCCCACTCACCCCACTCACCCCACCCACCCCACTCACCCCACCCACCCCACTCACCCCACCCACCCCACTCACCCCACCCACCCCACTCACCCCCCCACCCACTCACCCACCCACCCCCCACCCACTCACGTCACGTGTGTAGTGTAGGTCTCCCAGTATGGCTGCCTCCATCCCTCCTCCACCCCGACACTCCACGTGGCCCTGAAGCTCCACCAGCAACCAGCCCTCGTCTAGACCCCCCCGCTGCTGATGCTGATGCTGCTGCTGATGCACCAGCTGCTGCTGATGCTGCCCACTGCCAGGGGACATCACGGGGGAACGTCACGTGGGCAGCTGACGCTGGGGGAGCCCCCCCAGGCTAAACACATCCATCAGGTTCGAGGTCGTTACGACGCCATTTTATTCATTAGCACGCGGCCGGCGGGGGAGTGGGGGGGGGGCTTTGTGACGTCACAGACTCACGCGCTCACGAGGATTTGCACCATGGCCGCCGCTGCTGCTGCTGATGATTCTTAGTGTCACTGTGTGTGTGTGTGTCACTGTGTGTGTGTGTCACTGTGTGTGTGTGTCACTGTGTGTGTGTCACTGTGTGTGTGTGTGTGTCAGTGTGTGTGTGTGTCACTGTGTGTGTGTGTCACTGTGTGTGTGTCACTGTGTGTCACTGTGTGTGTCAGTGTGTGTGTGTGTCACTGTGTGTGTGTCACTGTGTGTGTGTCACTGTGTGTGTGTCACTGTGTGTGTGTGTCAGTGTGTATGTGTCACTGTGTGTGTCAGTGTGTGTGTGTCAGTGTGTGTCAGTGTGTGTGTCAGTGTGTGTGTGTCACTGTGTGTCACTGTGTGTGTGTCAATGTGTGTGTCACTGTGTGTTACTGTGTGTGTCACTGTGTGTGTGTGTCACTGTGTGTGTCACTGTGTGTGTGTCAGTGTGTGTGTGTCACTGTGTGTCACTGTGTGTGTGTCAATGTGTGTGTCACTGTGTGTTACTGTGTGTGTCACTGTGTGTGTGTGTCAATGTGTGTGTTACTGTGTGTCACTGTGTGTATCACTGTGTGTGTGTATCACTGTGTGTGTGTCACTGTGTGTCTCACTGTGTGTGTGTATCACTGTGTGTGTGTGTCACAGTGTGTGTGTATCACTGTGTGTGTGTCACTGTGTGTCTCACTGTGTGTGTGTATCACTGTGTGTGTGTCACTGTGTGTCTCACTGTGTGTGTGTATCACTGTGTGTGTGTGTCACAGTGTGTGTGTATCACTGTGTGTGTGTCACTGTGTGTCTCACTGTGTGTGTGTATCACTGTGTGTGTGTGTCACAGTGTGTGTGTATCACTGTGTGTGTGTCACTGTGTGTCTCACTGTGTGTGTGTCACTGTGTGTGTGTATCACTGTGTGTGTGTCACTGTGTGTGTGTACACTGTGTGTGTCACTGTGTGTCTCACTGTGTGTGTGTATCACTGTGTGTGTGTATCACTGTGTGTGTGTATCACTGTGTGTGTGTCACTGTGTGTATCACTGTGTGTGTGTGTCACTGTGTGTCACTGTGTGTCACTGTGTGTCAGTGTGTGTGTGTCACTGTGTGTCAGTGTGTGTGTCACTGTGCAGACTGCCCCCCTATCGGCTGTAGACTGCCCCCCTTTCGGCTGTAGACTGCCCCCCTTTCGGCTGTAGACTGCCCCCCTATCGGCTGTAGACTGCCCCCCTTTCGGCTGTAGACTGCCCCCCTTTCGGCTGTAGACTGCCCCCCTTTCGGCTGTAGACTGCCCCCCTTTCGGCTGTAGACTGCCCCCCTTTCGGCTGTAGACTGCCCCCCTTTCGGCTGTAGACTGCCCCCCTTTCGGCTGTAGACTGCCCCCCTTTCGGCTGTAGACTGCCCCCCTTTCGGCTGCAGACTGCCCCCCTTTCGGCTGCAGACTTAAAGAGCGGCCACCACCATCAGCCGGCACTTTCCCGCGCAAATTTCACCGCGCGCGACTTCCGCCTCCATCATCCCCTCTGTCTTTGAGAGGGGCGGGGCCTGGGTTGGCCATGCGACTCAACGCAGACAGAAGTAGCGATTTTTATTCAATTGCAAAGCAAACAAAAGTCGCGGCTAGTGTACACAATAGGTTCAGACAGAAGTAGAGATTTTCACTGAACGGTAAAGTAGACAACCGCCGCGGCTACTGTACACTGTAGGCTCAGACAGAAGTAGAGATTTTCACTGGAGATCACAGCAGACAAAAGCCGCGGCCAGTGCACACTGTAGGCTCAGACAGAAGTAGAGATTTTCACTGGATATCAAAACAGACAAAAGCCGCGGCCAGTGCACACTTACGCACTCAAGACAGAAGCCGTGATTTCTAAAGCGCATCAAAATGTACAGGGTGCAGCTGCGTGGCTCGGTCCACGACCACAGTAAAAGTCTATTTGGGGCCGTCCATAAATGACGTCACGCACCTAGTGGGGGGGGGGGTCAGACATTTGTGACGATGGGGGGAGAAATGTGACGTCACATCAAAATGCGCAACTTTACAACTAAATAAAGACAACACGTTCTACTTAATTAAATAGACTTTGTAATAAATGTTTTCTCCTACAACATCAGAGTGCAGCGCCACATTAAATACGCGCTACAATGACAATAGTTTAAAGCGATTTGAAACATTTTTTATTTTTTTGTGACGTCATATTTGAGGGGGGGGAGTCTGACTTTTTGTGACGTCATGTGACGATTGGGGGGGGGGTCAAAAATTGTCCAAAATCGTGTGACGTCATTTATGGACGGACCCAATAAGCCCCCGGCTCTCGGCACTACAGTCGTGTGAGCGCCCCAACCACAGCGCCACCGCTCCCCGAACTGAACGTCACGTGGGGGAGGGTGAGTGGGGGGGGATTGCGTCATGACGTCACGACGCAATCGTCACCAATCGCTCGCGGTGACGTCACCTCACACCAACCGCCGCCGACAACAACACCCGCGTCATGACGTCAGCGGCGGCTTTCGACCAATGAGCGACGCGGGCGAGTTGGGGGCGGGGTGAGGAAGGGGGGGGTGGAGGGGCCAGGGGGGATGGAGGGGGAGGGGCAAGGGGGGATGGAGGGGGAGGGGCCAAGGGGGCTAGAGGGGGAGGGGCCAGGGGGGATG
>NC_136344.1:4768339-4923520 GCF_964198595.1 Lampetra fluviatilis | reverse complement strand
TCAGTCCTTGTGTCTTGTTGTGAGTTTGTGCGTCTCTCTGTGAATCTGCATGTCTCTTTGTGAGTTTCCGTCTCTAACCGTGAGTGCATGTGTAATAAAGGACTCGATCCTGGGTCTCTGTCTCCGTTGTCCTTTATTCGGGTTCTTTCCACTTGTCCCACACGGCCCTCGCTCAGAGTCTCCCCCGCTTGGCAGCTCGACCTCTGCCTTCGATCCCGTAGCCTTTCGCGCTCCTGCAGCTCCGCTGCAGATCCCTGGTGCAGCCCTCCGGCTGCTCTCACTGCAGCTCCACCGCTGCTCCCCGTTCCTCCATGCTCGGTCACCGCTGACTGGCCGTGCCGAGTCTTACCGTGTGTGGCGATCTCGCCACTCCCCAACCTCAGCCCTGCGTGGCCTCTGTGGCGATCTCGCCACTCTACAACGTCCGCCCTGCGTGGCCTCTGTGGCGATCTCGCCACTCTCTGTCTCTATCCCCAACTCTCTCTTCCACCCCGCTGGCTGGCGCCGTCATGAGCCCCTCAGCCACCAGGCTGAGGCACGGCGACCACCCAACGTGTTCTCCACTCTTCACTCCCCCGACTGACCCAGATGTCTTCCTGTCTCCCCGCTATAACATCTCCCCCCACGTGACCCTGACTCCTCCCTCTCGGATCGTCACATCCGACCCGCTCATTTACGCCCGCATTACACCACCCTCCCCCGTAGAGAAAATTCCAGCCGTCCTCGGCTGAAACAGAACAAAATAATGCGGGCGAAGGCATCACAATCAGGAGTCCCCCAGACACAACGGAGATTATAACAACAACACAAGTAACGAAAGGGGAGGGATCAGCAACCGGAACAGAACAACAAGAATAATAATAGCACAAAGCACAACAATGGCAACCGACACGCAAGAATGGCACACGCGCACAACCCAGAAATGTGGTGTCTTAGAGCGTGTCCATGTTGTTGTTCCATCCGCTCGGCTCAAGTCCAACATCAAAGAGCAAGTGGTAGGCAAGAATGACGAACGGGCGCTCAATTGCTCCTTTAAGTCCTCATCCAGTTAGCACACCAGGTAACACCCAGTGTGGCAGGCGCCGAAGATCTGTGACGAGAAGGAGAATCCAATCCCCTGAGGCACAGCACAACAACGCACATCCGCATGTCGTACACGACAGCCACCCGGCCCCAGGGTAGTGGAGATGATGTAATTCCGGCCCGTTTAAGAAAACCCCAATAATTACCCAAAATAAACGCGATGGATGCCCCAGTATTTACATTTTAACAACAATATTATTTACACGTGACAACAACAACAAAAAAATGTCCTGCTCTTGCCCACCAGCAGTCCTCCCTTGAGGACCAGCACAGACATCTCACGGTCACAGCATGTACCCACGGTCACTCTCAACAAAACCCCTAGTCGCACACCCTCGCGTGGAGAGAGCCACGCTCCCCAGAGGTAACGTTTAACTCGCCCTAACCCTCACCATGGTCGTCAAACCATAGCAACATCCACTGATCATACTCTCGGCTAGTGCAATTTTGGGGATGAGCAGCAACTCGGCCATGCTCCTCCCTTACTATCCCATCAGCGATGGACACACACCAGCATCTTATAGTCTGACGCTTTATAGCCAAGGGAAGATCAATCCCTCGGCAAGGCCAGACACCAACGACTCCCCCCACGGGGCAATGTTCTCTTATAGATTCAATAACGACCTAACCCAAATCCCGTGAGCCCCCGGCACACCAGGTTCAGTCTGCCACCGCACAACTGAACCATGACTCCCCGAGCCATATGAGCACATGGCCCATTAGTTTGAGACATTCCACGGAGGTTTCGCCTCCGGGCTGTCAGGTCAGCCATCAGCCATAGGCCGATGTGACCACAACTCGTGCATCACCCAATCAACAATGGCAGGCATAACAGATGGAATATTTGCCCCACCGAGGTTTTTCCCGCGCGCTCAAAATGGCGGCCCCCTTCGCCAAGCGCGTTCTCGCAATATCTCGCGCGCACTCAAATGACGGCCCTTTTGCGCAAAGCGCATCGTCGCCATACCCCGCGTGCGCGCAAAATGGCGGCCCAACGTGCGAACACGTGGCCAGTTTTCTCCGTGCGTGCACCCCAGCTGCCCTTTGCTGGGGGTCACAAGACGCATCCCCCGTCACGTTGTAACAACCCCACCAACGATAGAGGCACAGCCCCAGCTTGCTGCGCACAGCAGTCATATCGGGGAAATTTTAACCAATATTTTACCAAAACACATTGGTTACACACACCAACCCGCAAAGCAACTCCTGGCTGCATGCAATCAACCGAATGAGCGACGCCACTTGGCGCCAATTTACGGTCCCATCACCCTTAACATCTGAGCCACCCACAACGGCGTCATCGCGCACCCTCATCGCGCGCTCTCTCTCTCAAAAAGCGCAATTACCTATAATATACACGCAATATCGTGTGCATAAACACCCACACAACCAAATTTTTGGGTCCCCCTCGAATTTGTTACCAATTTCCAAACAGGTACACACAATTAATAACACTCCCAAACCCAATAGTCAACCAATGCATTGCACCCCGTAACCGTACAGAACGGTGTAAACAGCACATGCAGTCAGCATATCGCGATCACACGCGTACATTTAAGCACAATAGCAAGCAGATCTGCAGGCAACCAACACACCATTAATCCTGTCGTAACTTTGCAGCAACAACACAAATATTCTCTCTTGCAAACAACCACATCGCACACAGCACCTCGCAGCACAATACACCAAAAATAAATATTTTTCAATTAAGCCCGTCGCACACGGTAACCCACGAGATGGTACAGCGCAGGATACCCGACGCTCCCGAGTTAATAATTAACTTCGCCATCAAGATAACAACTCCACACCGCAGCGCACACACACTATTTGACACTCAGCAACAAGCAGATAGCGCGTCCATCGTCAACACACACACATACACACAGCCCGAACCGCGCTCCGCACACTCGAGACATGAGAAAAATCGCCCCCCGGCACACGAAAGATGGGTGAGGTGTGTGTTAAGGCCGGGTGCGTATCGTTATGACTCGCCCGGGGCTGCAGCAAGCAGAGGACGGCAGGGTGGTAACTTGAGACGCCTCGCAGAACTCGAACGATGACTTGACTGCTCCGTTGTCTCGCATTCGAGCCAGGACGGGAGAGCTCCCGCCCCAGCAGCTGCAGCGTCGTCGTCCTCTCCTCGCAGCTCCTCCTCGCAAAACAGCAGCTCACAGCAGGCTGCTCACCCCGCGGCACCCCCAGATTTCAGCGCAAGGCCGCCTCTCCGCCGCGATGTTGAAGATGGCGGCGTCTTCCCGCCGCGGTGAAGACAAGATGGCGGCTTCCCGCCGTTTCTCCCCTGCCACGCCCAAGATGGCGTCTTTGTGTCGCGTGGCAGATGGCGCTGGCAGCGCAGGCAAGGCGGAGGCCTGCGGATCACTACCAGGCCTCCCCGATGCCGTCCTCGTCGTGACGAGCTCACACAGTTGCGCCAGCACGATTTTCAAGGTCTCCAGCTGCGCCGCCATCTGTCTCCATCGTAAGTTGGCGTCCACCGGCGCAGATGGGTCCACCGACGCGGCGACATTTTGCTCACCCGGACCCGTACTCGTTCCAGCACGGATCACCTCTTCCATCGCAGGCAGGTCCACCGCCTGAGGAAGGTCGTCGTCGTCGGATGATGTAGCAGATGATGGCGCAGGAATATTCTTTCTTCTGAGCTGTTTTGACGTGCCGTTTCACTTCTGACACCAGTGTAATAAAGGACTCGATCCTGGGTCTCTGTCTCCGTTGTCCTTTATTCGGGTTCTTTCCACTTGTCCCACACGGCCCTCGCTCAGAGTCTCCCCCGCTTGGCAGCTCGACCTCTGCCTTCGATCCCGTAGCCTTTCGCGCTCCTGCAGCTCCGCTGCAGGTCCCTGGTGCAGCCCTCCGGCTGCTCTCACTGCAGCTCCACCGCTGCTCCCCGTTCCTCCATGCTCGGTCACCGCTGACTGGCCGTGCCGAGTCTTACCGTGTGTGGCGATCTCGCCACTCCCCAACCTCAGCCCTGCGTGGCCTCTGTGGCGATCTCGCCACTCTACAACGTCCGCCCTGCGTGGCCTCTGTGGCGATCTCGCCACTCTCTGTCTCTATCCCCAACTCTCTCTTCCACCCCGCTGGCTGGCGCCGTCATGAGCCCCTCAGCCACCAGGCTGAGGCACGGCGACCACCCAACGTGTTCTCCACTCTTCACTCCCCCGACTGACCCAGATGTCTTCCTGTCTCCCCGCTATAACATCTCCCCCCACGTGACCCTGACTCCTCCCTCTCGGATCGTCACATCCGACCCGCCCATTTAAGCCCGCATTACACGTGTCAGTGAGTCTGTGTTTTTGTGCGAGGCCGTGGCTCTATTTTAGCCTCGTGTAACTGTTGTGTCTGTGTTTTGCAGGCATATGAAGTGCTGCTGCTTGTTTTCAATGTACGCAAGGATTAAACACCTCAAATACACATGTACCAGATTATAAGATATACCTACGACACATATGTGTTTTGGGAAGTTGAGCATGGTTGATTCAAATGAGCTCGGAATTGGGGAGTTAAAACGTGGGACAATTATCATTATTCGTACATTAACATAAGTAATATTTATACGAATATTAGATTAACATACTTATATATATAAACACTAATTTACGTTAAAGTGATTATTAAAATAACATAGAACCAATTATTGGCCGAGCTCTGTGAGCAAATCAATTCTCTCCACCACAAATTACACGCCAGTTTCCACATTTAGTGACAGCAGCAAAGTCAATGTTTCCTTGAACCATTGGTTCAGTACAAGCAAAACTCTGGACCGTTTTGACATTCAGAGTCTCATCAGCAGATACAGACTTGCTTTGATTCCATATATTTGTAGTGGTGGTGTTGACGTGCGCCGACTGTGACAGTGATGGATCCCGGGGCGGCGCGGGGTGCGGGGTTGGGCACGCGTTGTGGGCGTGGTGTGGACGCGCGCGCCGGGAGTGACAGATGACGGGGCGGCGCGGCGTGGGTGGTGAGGCACGATGAGATGTGGGAAAACAGGATCGTAGCCAGCGCCCAGCGATTGGTCGAATAAGTGGGTGCTCGCAGCGACGTCCGCAGGTGGGGTATAAAGGGGGACGCGCGAGAGCACTCGGGGAGAGTTACCCAGTTGAAGACCCGAAGACGGAGCTGAAGACCTAGTGCCCCGAGACCCCTAGTCCCGCCGTCCTTGTGGGGACCGGGGCCCTGTGTGGCTCGGAGGCGAGGCTGTGGGACCCGGGGTCCGACGCCCCCGTGGGTCGGGCTGGGGACCCACAGTCGAGACGGATACCCCGGGCAGGGAGTGTCCCGAGTAGCTCAGTGGCGTTAGTAGACGAGTAGCTAAGTGGATGTTGGTCATCCGAGTAGCTCAGTGGCGTTAGTCGCCGAGTAGCTAAGTGGGTGTTTGTCACCCGAGATACTAAGTGGATGTTGGTCATCCGAGTAGCTCAGTGGGCGTTAGTCGCCAAGTAGCTAAGTGGGTGTTTGTCACCCGAGATACTCAGTGGGTGTTTGTCACCCGAGATACTAAGTGGGTGGTTGTCACCCGAGATACAAAGTAGGTGTTAGTCACCTGTGAACGAGTTTGATAAAATAAAGAGTGTGTTACCCGTGAAGTCGTCTCCCGCCGAGTTACTACATTACAACTGGCGTCAGAAGTAAACCTGTCTTCAAGAAGTATGGACACGAGGAAGACTACCCGTACCCACGAGCGAGGTCGGGACGACGACGGCGTACCGGGGACACCAACCTCGGCAGGAGAGGACGAGGAGTTGCCGCCGATGCAGCACTTCGCGGTGATGGCCGACGCTCCGCTTGCCTCCGACACCAGCCTCCAGGACGCGCACTCCCGGTTGGCGGAGTTGCTACTCGCCGCCGCCGCTGTCTTGGCCGACATCTCCGTTCCGGCGAGCGGAAAAACGGCTGCGGGGTTGGTGGAGGAAGCGACGTTGGAGGAATCCCGCCAAGAGGCGCTTCGCGCCAAAAGTCTGGAAGTTGCCGCCGTTTTTGGGGGGCCGCCACCGATTGGCGGGAAAGACGGACGCCACGTGGCCGGACACCTCCGCTCAGCGCAGCCCACGTCATCAGCGCGCGCCGGAGCTCTCCATTTTGCGCCTGGCAACCGAGCCGACATTTTACACAACTACAGCGGAGCGCGGGAAAATCTCTCCGACGTCGACGACGATCGGGTCCTCCAGCAAAGATTGCCCGCGCTGTCGGCGTTCAAGGCGGATGGGGGCGACTGGGGAGCCTTCCAACGAAGGTTCCTCGCTCATCAGGAGATGTCGGGGTGGTCCGACACCACTGCCCTGCGTGCGTTGCCAGCGATGCTTGACGACGACGCGCTTGCAGCCTTCACATCTGCTGCAAGGTCGTCCCGCTCTACGCTCCAGGCCGCACTACACCTGATGGCGAAGGTGTTCGGGCCGCCCTCCACGTGTCGCCACCAGTTCTACGATCGGCGGAAGGTGGCTGGAGAAACGACGCTCGCCTATCGCATGGCACTACTCGCCTTGGCGGACGCAGCTTTTCCCCGCATGGATAAGGAGGGGAAGGACGCCATGGTGACGGAGCAGCTGCTGGCGTTGGCCCACGAGTTGGGGGTCCCCATCAATGTGGCGGACGAGATGGATATCTGCTCCCTGGCGATCGCCACGAGCATTCACGCGTACGAGGTCCTCAAACGCAAGCCGGGGGTCGTCTGCAAATGGGCGGGGAACGCGGCACTGGCCGCCACGATCGCCGAACCTCAGCCAGCTGCGGATCAGGAGCAGGCCTTCGCTGCATCGCGTCCGGGGGAGTGGAGAACGGGAGGTCGTTCGCCCACACGTTCACCCCGCAAGCTGGAGCAACCGAAACCTACGACGTCCGTCGTCTGCTACAACTGCGGCCTTCGGGGTCACGTCGCAGCCGGGTGCCGGGCCCCGCGTCAGCGCGCCACAGGACCACGTCAGGACGACGACCAGGGCCACAAGTCATCCCAACAAAACCCGGCAAGTCGCGGCACCTCACACGTTCGGTCCACAAACACGGCACATTCGGGTCGCCGCTTGGCGGTGGGGGGTTCGCGGCTGGGTGCCGGGGGTTCATTTCGGCGAGGGGGGTCCGTACGCGGCCCGCAAGCAGTCGAGTGGTCCGAATTGGCCCACAGGATCGTGGCTGCGTCGGCCGGGTCGTCCGTGGTAACGGGGTTCATTGACGGGGTTGAGGTCCGGGTGCTTGTTGACACGGGTGCGTCGGCCACCATCATCTCGGACCTTATTTATAACATTCTTCCCGTCCAAAGTAGACCCCTTCTGCCAGTAGACGTGCCATTTTATGCGGCGAATGGGGGATCCCTGGGGATCATCGGCCAGATTCGGGCGACTATTTGCATTGGTGACATCAAATTGGCGGGCCCTATTTTTGTATCATCATCGCTGGCCGTTCCCTGTTTGCTAGGTACGGACTTTTTGTCCAAAATGCCCATCAAAATTCTTATAGATCAGGCCTGCATAGAGCTTCCGTCAGGTCGGCGGGTTGCGTTCTTGACGAGCCCTACCAAAATGCGCACGGTTTGTGCGACGGTGCAGGCGCTGGCAACTCACACTGTACGGGTGCCCCCGGGATCGCAAATGTTAGTACCCCTTCGGTTCAGGAAGCCACTCGAGGTGGGTGCGGAGGCACAGGGGGTGCTGTTGGGGCCGTCTAACAGAGCCAAAAGGGGCCTCGACTTAGCGGTTGCTCAAACCATGGTGAGAGGGGACAGTGAGCCGT
Source organism: Lampetra fluviatilis (assembly GCF_964198595.1). Classification (NCBI taxonomy): domain Eukaryota; kingdom Metazoa; phylum Chordata; class Hyperoartia; order Petromyzontiformes; family Petromyzontidae; genus Lampetra; species Lampetra fluviatilis. The sequence continues at coordinate 4,915,690 of NC_136344.1, read as the reverse complement.
TCGTAATGGTCCTGAATACGGGGTCGCGGCCGGCCGTAATTGCGCAGGGAACGGTGCTGGCTCACGCCGCGCCGCTACCCGTTGAGGAACGGCTCGTGGCTCAAGCAGATTTCACTGTAAAGTCGCATCCTCCAAGTGATGAGGGGACTGAGTGGTTGGACTCGTTGTGTGCCGGTTCTGCTAACTTGTCCGAGGTGCAATTGGGAGCGTTGAGGGGTTTGCTACTCGAGTTTGCTGACGTGTTCAGCAAACATAAGTACGATATCGGCTGCACTGACCTGTTGCGCCACCACATAGCTACAGGGGACGCGGCCCCTATTCGTCAGAATCCCTTCCGGCTCAGCCCAGCCGAGAAGGAACATGTGCAATCGGCGGTTAATGATATGTTGGCGGCCGATATCATTTCGCCCTCTTCTAGTCCGTGGGGTGCTCCTATTGTCCTAGTAAAGAAACAGGACGGGTCCTTGCGGTTTTGTGTCGATTTCCGCCGCTTAAACAAAATCTCGATGGCGGATGCGTATCCGCTCCCCAGGATGGATGAGTCGCTGGATGCCTTGGCGGGAGCACAGTTTTTTTCCACACTCGATCTGCTTTCTGGATTTTGGCAATTGCCACTCGATAACGAGTCTAAACCTAAAACTGCTTTCCGGACACCTGGTGGCCTATTTGAATTCAACCGTTTGCCCATGGGCTTACATTCCGCTCCCGCCACGTTCCAGAGATTCATGGAATTGGTTTTGTCGGGCCTCCAATGGGATACCTGTTTGATTTATCTCGACGATATCATCGTCTTTAGTCGGACTTTCGAGGAGCACCTCCAGCGACTGAGAGCGGTGTTCCTCAGGATGCGTTCCGCTAAGCTTAAATTTAAACCGGCTAAATGTTTTCTGCTTCGGGAATCGGTCCGGTATTTGGGCCATATCGTGAGTCGTTCAGGGATCTCGACGGACCCTGCTAAGACGCATTGCGTCAGCTCATGGCCAACGCCAACCTCGGTCACGGAGGTTCGCAGTTTCATTGGTTTCGCCTCCTATTACCGTCGTTTTGTCAAGCAATTTGCCACCATAGCCAGGCCCCTGCACGCTTTGACGGCTAAGGGTGTGAGGTTTCACTGGGGGGCGGAAGAGGAGGCTGCGTTCTGCTCCCTTCGTGACGCCTTGGTGCAGGCTCCCCCCTTGTGTTACCCCGATTTCACACAACCGTTTTTGCTTGACACAGACGCCAGCAACACGGGTATCGGGGGGGTGCTCTCACAGGTGGTCGGGGGGGTTGAACGGGTGGTCGCCTACGGTAGTAGAGTTCTTTCCCCCGCCGAACAACGCTATTGCGTAACTCGTCGTGAATTGTTAGCGATTGTGTTTTTTACACAGCAATTCAGGCCGTATCTTTACGGCCGTCATTTTACGGTCCGTACGGACCATGCGGCTCTACAATACGCTATGCGCGTGGCACAGCCATCGGGCCAATTGTCCCGATGGTTGGAGGTCCTTCAAGACTACCAATTCACGACGATTTACCGCAAGGGATTGCGACACTCAAATGCGGACGCCTTGTCGCGGTTGCCTCCGTGCACGGACTGCACATATTTGTTGGGATCGGCGCGGTGCAAACCCCCGGTCGCCGGCACCCCGGGAGTTGCGCTCGCCGCCACTGACACCCCGGGAGAGGACGCCCCCACGGGGAGGGATTCGCTGTTGTCGTTGCCCCTCATTGAGTGGGGCCGTCTCCAGATGTCCGACAGCTCCTTACTTACGCTACGTCGGAAAGTTGGCGCTCCCGAGGTAGGGGAGGCGCGGGTCGGTTCCTGGGTGTGCAGACAGGGCCTTTTGATGAAGTGGGACAACATGTCCCGGCGTCACGTGCTCGTTGTGCCTGTTGCTATGCGGGGTAGGGTTGTTCTGGCAGCTCATGAACGGCTCATGCATCTGGGTTTTCACAAAACGCTCGCCCTAATCCAGCGAGACTATTATTGGCCGGGGATGGGTAACGACGTGGCGAATATTCTTAAGGGATGCGTAGGGTGCGCAAAAAGGAAACCGCCACCATTGGCAGCTAATCCACCGCTGCAATCCATTCAGGTTTCGCGTATAAACGAATTGGTAGCGTTGGACATCTTGGGGCCCTTTCCGGCTACACCAAGGGGAAATAGGTTCCTGCTGGTTGGCGTGGAATACTTCACCCGATGGCCTATGGCATGGCCGCTCGCCAACCAGTCGGCTGCGGCGGTGGCGGACGCCTTTGTCCAGGGTTATGTTTTGGACAAGGGCGCCCCCGAACGCTTGCTGACGGATCAAGGAAAGAATTTTTCGAGCGTTTTGTTGCGCGAGGTGTGCGACCTGTTGGGTACAAAGAAAGTGCGTACTTCCCCCTACCACCCGCAGACTGACGGGATGGTTGAGCGTCTGAACAGGACGATTACGTCTATGTTGTGCCAACAGGTCTGCAACGATCAGGTTGATTGGGACTTACAGGTGCCGGGGGTACTCGCGGCCTATCGAATGGCCCCTCATGCGGCGACGGGGTTTTCCCCATTTTTTCTTATGTATGGGCGGGAGGCCGATCCGGCAATGGACGTCCAACTGGGGATTTCCCAGCCACGTGCAAAATCTAAATTGGCAGACCACATCAAATTTAATATCGCCAAATTGACTGAAGCGCGGGAGGCGGCGAGGTTGAATTCGCGGTCGCGGCAAATTGCGAACGAGAAATTGCATGAGCGGAGGGTGCATACGCATGATTGGAAACCAGGCGATAAGGCCTGGCTGCATTGTCCACATGCACCGTTGGCTACGTCCCCCAAGTTGTTGAGACCTTGGAGGGTACCGGTGGAAATTGTGCGGGTTGCACGACCCCAGAGTATACAGATTAAATGGGGGAAACGCCGTTGGTACGTGCACCCCTCCCGACTGAAGCCCTATGCGGCACCGTGTGACCCCGTTCTGTGCCGTGACGACCGGGCGTGTGATGTGACCGTCGACTCGGGGAGGGAGGTGTCGCAGGCTGATCCTCACGTGTCTCCACCTGACCCACCCCCAGGTGCCTCGGGCTTGACGGCTGCTGACCGTCGGGAGCCTGAACCCCGGGGCACGCACGGGTCCTCGATGCCTGGCCGATGTCTTCCTGAACCGCCGGCACCACCGGACGTTCAACCGCGTCTGGTGCCGTACGACGGACCGGCAAGGCGGACTCGGGCTAGGGCTCAACAATTTTCATGAAGACGTTTTTTCTCTACACCGAGCTCGCCCGGTGTTCCCCTCTGCCGGGGTAATGTCCCGTTGTAGGGACGCTCGGAAAAAAGGGGACACTGCACGAGTCGAAAGAAAAAAAAAAAAAAAAAAATTTCAATTCATTTTCCTTTCTGCATACACATTGCTATTGTCACTCGCCGGTTTGTATATATTGTTCTATTGTCGCGGTGGCATTGGTTGATGGTTGCGGATGGTAGTGTTCGCGTCGTGTTGTGTTGTTACGTTAGTTGTTGTTCTTGTTGTTGTGTTGTGTTACGGGGCACACAGGGCGGTTTGTATATTTTTATAGCAGCCGGGTCGGCTGCGAGCTATGTGGTAGGGGGTGATGTAGTGGTGGTGTTGACGTGCGCCGACTGTGACAGTGATGGATCACGGGGCGGCGCGGGGTGCGGGGTTGGGCACGCGTTGTGGGCGTGGTGTGGACGCGCGCGCCGGGAGTGACAGATGACGGGGCGGCGCGGCGTGGGTGGTGAGGCACGATGAGATGTGGGAAAACAGGATCGTAGCCAGCGCCCAGCGATTGGTCGAATAAGTGGGTGCTCGCAGCGACGTCCGCAGGTGGGGTATAAAGGGGGACGCGCGAGAGCACACGGGGAGAGTTACCCAGTTGAAGACCCGAAGACGGAGCTGAAGACCTAGTGCCCCGAGACCCCTAGTCCCGCCGTCCTTGTGGGGACCGGGGCCCTGTGTGGCTCGGAGGCGAGGCTGTGGGACCCGGCGTCCGACGCCCCCGTGGGTCGGGCTGGGGACCCACAGTCGAGACGGATACCCCGGGCAGGGAGTGTCCCGAGTAGCTCAGTGGCGTTAGTCGCCGAGTAGCTAAGTGGATGTTGGTCATCCGAGTAGCTCAGTGGCGTTAGTCGCCGAGTAGCTAAGTGGGTGTTTGTCACCCGAGATACTAAGTGGATGTTGGTCATCCGAGTAGCTCAGTGGGCGTTAGTCGCCAAGTAGCTAAGTGGGTGTTTGTCACCCGAGATACTAAGTGGGTGTTTGTCACCCGAGATACTAAGTGGGTGTTTGTCACCCTAGATACAAAGTAGGTGTTAGTCACCTGTGAACGAGTTTGATAAAATAAAGAGTGTGTTACCCGTGAAGTCGTCTCCCGCCGAGTTACTACATTACATATTCATCACAACGACGCTCATATTACGTTGTTGTTGTGTATTGAAAGTTTGTCTTTTTAACTATTTTCTTGAGTTCAGTGATGCTATATACATCCACTTGGAATAAAAGATTTAAAAATTTAATGAGAGTGATGATTATGATTGTGATGGAGTCCATCGGTTGTGCTCGAATCATGTGGACATGATTGCTGTGATAATGAGGGTGCGTCTATTCCACTCAACCAACGGCTACAAGTGACTCCCTGGTGGACTATGACTACACCAAATACATAAATAACCAAACAATTTGCCTCATTCATGTAAAATCTGTCCCTCAATGTACAGAATAAAGTTATGCTTATGTAGTGGTGGTGTTGACGTGCGCCGACTGTGACAGTGATGGATCACGGGGCGGCGCGGGGTGCGGGGTTGGGCACGCGTTGTGGGCGTGGTGTGGACGCGCGCGCCGGGAGTGACAGATGACGGGGCGGCGCGGCGTGGGTGGTGAGGCACGATGAGATGTGGGAAAACAGGATCGTAGCCAGCGCCCAGCGATTGGTCGAATAAGTGGGTGCTCGCAGCGACGTCCGCAGGTGGGGTATAAAGGGGGACGCGCGAGAGCACTCGGGGAGAGTTACCCAGTTGAAGACCCGAAGACGGAGCTGAAGACCTAGTGCCCCGAGACCCCTAGTCCCGCCGTCCTTGTGGGGACCGGGGCCCTGTGTGGCTCGGAGGCGAGGCTGTGGGACCCGGGGTCCGACGCCCCAGTGGGTCGGGCTGGGGACCCACAGTCGAGACGGATACCCCGGGCAGGGAGTGTCCCGAGTAGCTCAGTGGCGTTAGTCGCCGAGTAGCTAAGTGGATGTTGGTCATCCGAGTAGCTCAGTGGCGTTAGTCGCCGAGTAGCTAAGTGGGTGTTTGTCACCCGAGATACTAAGTGGATGTTGGTCATCCGAGTAGCTCAGTGGGCGTTAGTCGCCAAGTAGCTAAGTGGGTGTTTGTCACCCGAGATACTAAGTGGGTGTTTGTCACCCGAGATACTAAGTGGGTGTTTGTCACCCTAGATACAAAGTAGGTGTTAGTCACCTGTGAACGAGTTTGATAAAATAAAGAGTGTGTTACCCGTGAAGTCGTCTCCCGCCGAGTTACTACATTACATTTACATATCCCATCAGCCACATGGTCTGCCATCTTTGAGTGCATCTGATCAGCACCATTGGTTCAACACATGTGTAGTGACATTGAATGAGTCACTGGGAGATTTGTAGACAATGTAATGAGGGGTAGCAGCCCGTTCTACCAGTTGGACCTGTGGGCAAGGCACGGAGCCCTCTGGGGGGTCCAGAGGGGTGCGGGGCCGAGGGCGGAGCCTGGCCATGCTGGGCAAGATAAAAGGTGAGCTCCGACTCACAGTTGGGGTTGCTGCGATCTGGAATGGAACTCGTCAGGCAATCGTTGCCGTGATCATATCTTGCCAGCCAAGCCTGCCTGCGTACCAGCCTGAGTACCTGTGAGGGACCCTAGTCGTCGGGCCAGAGGTTGCCTCTCCAATTCTGGGGCGTATGGAGTCCGACCATGCTGTCGAGGCGAGCCAAGGTGACCGGGCTGGTTCGACTGCTGCCGAGGCGGAAATGGCTGCGACGCGACTACCTGGAGGATGGAGGTCGGTGGAGGAGGGCGATGCAGCCCAGGTGGCAACCCCGACCGGGAGGCGGCAGGCGGGGGGAGGACACCTGGAGGCAGTGGGCCGCGGAGAGGCACCGGCGCAGAGAGGGGTGGTCTCTGACAGGCTGAGCGAGAATTCTGCGGAAACTGAGGCCTCTGCTGGCCAGCGGACGCAAGGCAATCCCAGCGAGGCCATTAAGGTAGATGCTGGACCTGTGGGGGCAGGACAGAACCAGGAACGAGTGGGGCATTGGTGCGGTGGACCTGGGGTGAGCTTCACACCGGTCCATGCTAAGTGACACAACCGCGTACGGTGGCCTTCAAGGAGGATGCCAGAAAGTGACCATGGACCGTTCGATTTTTGTACGACCAGTAGTGTTGGGGATTCTACAAGTCGAACCAATGGACCTCTCTTGTTAGATAGCTTTGATGGTAGCTTTAGGACGAGTAACCTATTGCAGCGTTTCGTGACTCGTTTTTGAGGAAAAGGCAGGAGAGAGGCCTCTGTCGCTGCTTAAATTGCAATTATTGTCAGAATTGGACACGAAAATAGTGACTGTTTTCCTATATAATCTGGCACTGCCAGATCACGATGTAGAAGTGTGGCTGCGACAGCAATGCCATCTGTTGTCGAGTTACAAGCGGATACGAAACTCATTAGGCATCTGGATGGGTGCCATACAGTGGCAGGTGAGGCTGAGAGTGGCGAATGGGGCCCTGCAGCATGTCCTGACCGCGCTTAACATTGGCGGTAGTAGGAGCTATGTAGTGTACGATGGGCAACCCAAACTTTGCAGAAGATCTTGAGTAAGAGGCCATCTGGCAGCAGCGTGCGAGGCGTGGATGTGCTACCGCTGCAAAGCGCTGCACCACATAGTGGAAGAGTGTAGAGTACTGGCACGGTGTAATCTTTGTGATGGAACAGCGTTTCGTCTATTTAACGTATACGTCCCGACGCGATATAACCGAGCGAGTAGAACTGTGGGATAGTATGGCGGCCCTGCTGGTTACACGGAGGCATGTCATCTTAGAGGGGGGGGGATTTAAATTGCCCGCTCTGCCCATCAGACGTGCTGCCTACATCCGGGAGTCTGAAGATAGACTCTTCTTCTCGGAAACTAGGTTGTCTGGTTAAGGACTTCGAATTAATTGACACTTATCGGTTGTTGCACCCAACGCACCCGGGATTTACTTGGACAAATAGTTCGGCATTTTACTTTCAAGAATAGATTTTATTTTTGTTTCTGATTTTAAAATTAAAGCAGAGTATGTGGAGACTGAAACGTTTTTATCGGACCACAAGCTGATTGCAGCGAGGTTTCGAATTCCAGGTGGACTCGGGTTGGGGAGATGGATTTGGCAGATTAATACGAGTCTCTTGGCAGAAGAGAATGTGACGAGGGTTTTTTATCAGCTGCGCGCGGTGAGGTAACCGCTCGCAGGTGGGGAGCGCGAGCGTGCTGCTGGAGGCTGCGTTAGCGATAGCTGTGGTGTGCGCGGGGTAACTCCGTGCGGCCGTGAGCCAGCAGCGCGAACATATCTCTCCGAGTGGGCACTAGCACGGGGGGGGGGGGCGATCACTCGGTCGGCGGGGGCCTGGCGACAAGCAGCCGACGAGGGGGAGGAGGGAGTGGAAAAGGCCGACGTCGCGCCCCCCCTGCCTGGTGAGGACGTTGGGGTGGACGTCGGCCCCCACAACTCTCCACAGCGCCACACACTGACAAGAAGGCAATTGCACGTAAATTGCATCTTTACAGCCACCAATTGTTCTGTGTATTAAGGCATTTGCACGGAAAACAAATTAAGTGTGTTATGCTAAATACAGCAATGCACGCAATTCTAATTCATTCTCTACTAATGCCCCAGACGCATTGAATTGCTCGTAATATTTGACTCGTTAATTTGATCTGTATCGAGTCTTCTTCAAGTGTTCCATGGTTCGGATTTTCCTACCTATTTGTGATTTCTCTCTCAATCCCCTCTGGGAAATCAAATCCTTTGTTTTCGACATTGCTTTTCATGATCTTTGCATTCAATTGATAATACACTATAACCTCTACACAATAACACTATCAACGAGTTACACCATAAACTGAGGTGAGGGATTATCGCATTAGACTTTTATAATCTCGCTGTTCGTATGTCTATGCTGTCGTCGTATTAGAATCACACTGTACTCTTATGTATGTCATATGTGAACCGGAGGTCAGCTATGCGAACTGGGGGGGGGGGGGGGGGGGGGGGGTTAGAATTGTAATTAATCAAATCACTCTGGTCATATTAGACTGAAACTATATACTACTGGATGAATGTGCCATGTGAATGGAATCTAAAAACTATGTACAGCATATATTTTGGGACTGTCGATAAAGTCACGTAGAACAAATACCGAAAGACCCAGCGAAAATGAATTCCTGCAGTCACGAAAGCTTTAAGTCAAGATTGGATAATACAACATCTACCACACGAACCAAATCAAAACGCGTGAGCTATTAATCGTTACACTTGTATAAAATTATGTGTACGTGACTGTCTCCGTTATATTAAAGAAATGTGTTACAATTTTTATATGAGTTTTTTTAAGCAAATCCCCTCGCTAGAGTAACTGAATCCCTCCACTGATGTTCATCTTCGGTGGCGGCAAAGGCAACGACCACTCCTCGCCTCCGGTTGATGGGGAGGCGAGCCCACAGTAACCTGGGGCTTAAAGCTTCCACATCTCACTGCCACGTTCTCAAGCCCCCTTCAATTTTTTTAAAGAGCCATCCCTAAGGTTTGATATTCCGCTGCCACGAGTAAATTCCTATGAAAAAGTACGGCATATTCTAATTATGTTCCCTCTGAAGCAGACAACGCAACGTATTGTACGGTTAATGCACCTACAGCAATAACCAGGATCAAACCGCCAACCTCCTCAACCTGATGCCCGTGAATGTTTTTTGTTTCTGAAAGTGCAAATGCCTTAGCCCACAGAGCAATTGAAGGGCTTCTCACCAATGTATTTTCTTCTAACTATTAGCAAAATAACGATGCGTACAACTATGCAGTGAAATGTAAATACGTATTAAGGTATAAGTACAATGGCCAGATTAGATAATCTGTTAGATATGCAGATTGTAAATGTAAAAAAATTTGAATTGAATGCAAAGTTCATGATAGGCCAAGTCGAGAACAAAGGATTTGGATGCAAGAGGGGAGTAATAAGGGGCTTAAAATCGGACCTCAAGACCATTTGGAGAGGATTTTACTGCTTTAAACGCTTGACTCATCACTCTGCATATTACCCTTCTGTGAGACCCAGCTGAGCAAGCACGATTGCGTGGCGACTGGTTGTCGACTTTGATTCGGGAGAGTTAGTGGCGATCTCTTCAGACAGGTTAGAGGTACATCGATAAGCCCTGCATTGCCAAGCAAGTGTCTATGTTAGTGGATTAACTGGTAATTGCGTATGTAGTCCGACTTACGGGACGTTAATTTGTCTCGGTCGTCTAGCGATTAGAGAAAACACATCACGCAACGCCAGACATTCACGAAGCTGAGTAGGGTCATTTAACTCTCACAACACCGGCGACTTTTACACTGCTCTGAAGAATCAGTCACATGGAGAAAATATATTCTCCACAGCACCATGCACACACGGGCGAGAAGCCATTCATTTGCTCGGTGTGTGAGATGGCATTTGCATCGTCTTAAAATCTTCACCAGACAACACACGGGCGAGAAACCATTCATTTGCTTTCTGTGTTGGAAGGCATTTGCACAGAAAGCAACTCTTCAGTCACCAGAAAACACACACGAGCGAGAAGCCATTCGATTGCTCGGTGTGTCGTAACGCATTGCACAGTCTTCAAATCTTCACCGTCACCAAAAAACACACGGGCAAAGAGGACATGACACTGAAGAAATAACCGCAGCGTTGGGTGTATATTTATTGCACGTGAAACGCGTAAATTAAATGTCCCCCGTGAGCTCGACCGAACGTGCATCACTTGGCAGGGTCCGCCCCCCCAACCCAATTGGCATGAGTTGGTACGGCCGATGTCGCGCAAAAATAAATAAAGAAATTATATTTCGAAATCCCACTAAATCACTAATTTAAGGGTGACGGACGTGAAAAAGGAATAGCCTATTCCCACTGCGGGGCTTAGGGCAAGCTGCTTCGCAATTTTTTCTACGTTAACTCCCCCCCCCCCCCCCCCGTTCGAGAACCAAATCTCTCGCAAGCGCGCGCAGAGACTTTTATATGTAAACTAGCGGTAAGTACCCGGCGTTGCCTGGGCGAAAAAGGCAGACACACACATGGACTTGCACACAGACATCGACCCACACACATAGAAACGCATAGACTTACACGCACACATGCACATATAGACTCACACACACACATATCGACTTTAGAGACACATGTGGTTACACACAAATCGACTCGCACATACATACTCAACAACAACCGCCATTCGCGACTAAGTGGTGTTGACGTCACCACGACAATTGTGGCAGGCTATGTGCACCTTGAGGCCACGTGAAGTGTCGAACGCCCGCTGGCAGGAGGTCACGGGGCAGACCCAGGTGCCACGGGTCAACTGACTAAGATGACTGGCTGATGTGCCTACTGTGCTAACTTGCTGTGCTTTAGCAACCTGGCGCTCCGCTCGTTTTTCTGAGCGTCGCTCTTCCGCCCTCCGTTGTTGCTGGAGGGCGACTGCCTCCAACTGCCCAGTAGCGTCCTTCACGAGCCTCCTTCACAAAGGCCGATCTTGACACCGCTGGTACCAGTCATCGGCAAGTCCACTCAACTCCACGTCCTCCTGTACCACATCACTCCATCTCTTCTCTAGCCCGTGCCGCGCCCGTTTAGCCCCCTCGATCCAGATTAACAAGAGCTGTTTAGGCATGCGGTGGTTGGGCATGCGGGCTACATGGCCCAGCCAACGCAGCTTTGCCTGCCGTAGGAGGTCACCAATGGGATTTTGTCCAGATCTTTCATAGATTTGTGAGCTCACACAATCCAGCCTGGTTAAACCCAGGATGGATTGTAGGCAGGCCAGCCTAAATGTTTCTAACCGGCGAAGATGTTCCATTGGGGGGGGGGGGTCCAAGTTTCGCAATCGTAGATAAGGGAGGGGATGACCGTGGGCAATAAGTCCTGGAGCTTCGTGTGGAGCGAGAAACCAGGTAGCTTCCACAGTGTTATGCAGCCGATGAAAAGATAATGTCGCTTGACCGATTCGGAGTGAGACCTCTGCTGTTAAACCGAAGCCGTTCATGAGCACACTGGCCAGGTATGGGTAACTCTGCACTCTCTCCAACTGCCCCATCATCAATTGTAAGCTGTGGGGGTGGATTGTCCGATGGTACAAAATACCCAGGCAGGTGATTAGTTTTGATGGGGCTGATGGTATGGCCCCACCACTTAGTGGCAAGCTCCAGGTTCAGCAGCAGCGCGTCCAACTCTTCTGAGTGAGCATTAATGACCAGATCATCGGCATACATAATGTGGTTGACCAATAGGGTGCCATCCCTTGACCACACCCGGGCATCGATCAACCTTCCATTGTATCTGTACCAGATGGGAATTCTTCCGGTACAGGCATTGAAGGCTTAACAAACTACATGGTCCAAATATATAGAAAACTTGCGGTAAGTGCCTGGCGTTGCTCGGGCGAAAAAGGCAGACACACACATGGACTTACACACAGACATTTACCCACAAACATAGAAACACATCGACTTAGACGTACACACACATATATGGTTAAACCCAAGATGGATCGTTAGCAGGCCAGCCTAAATGTTTCTAACTGGCGAATATGCTCCATTAGGGGGGTGCACGTTTCGCAAGTGTAGAGAAGGGAGGGAATGATCGTGGCCGAGAAGACCTGAAGCTTCATGCGGAGCGACAGACCAGGTAGCTTCCACACAGCGTTACGCAACCGATGAAAAGATATTGCCGCTCGACTGATTCGGAGTGAAATCTCTGCTGTTAAACTGGAGCCGGTCATAAGCACACTGCCCAGGTATGGGAAACTCTCCACTCTTTCCACTACTGCCCCATCACCGATTGGGAGTTGTGGGGGTGGAGTGTCCGATGGTACAAAATACCCAGGCAGGTGCTTAGTTTTGGTGGGGCTGATGGTAAGGCCCCACCTCTTAGTGGCAAGCTCCAGGTTGAGCAGCAGTGAGCAGAAATCACCAGAGCATCGGCATACATAATATGGTTGAGCAATAGGGAGGCATCCCTTGACCGCACCCGGGCATCGATCAGCCTCCCATTGTATCTGTACCATATGGTAATTCCTCGGGTACAGCCATTGAAGGCTTCACGAAATAATGTGGAGCCAGAGGACATCCCTGTCACACCCCAAGGTGTAGAGGGAATGGCTCTGACTGACGGCCACGTAGTTTGACGCGGGGCCGCTCAGCATCATGAAGGTCCTTAAGGATCGTGAGCAAAGTTTGAGGGACTCCGAAAGCAGGGAAAACAACCCAGAGGCCAGGCCTACTGATGGTATCATCAGCCTTGAGCAGGTCAATAAAGCACATACATTCACTCACACGCACACATGGACCTACAGACACGCAAAGAAATTGACTTACACTGACTGACATGGAGCCATGCACACAAAGCGACTAACACAGACGCCCATGGACTGACACATACAGACATATCGACTTACACACACACACATATGGACTCACACACGCATAGACATTCACTTTAGATACACACACATGGAGTTACACACACACATATCGATGTACACACATACAGCGACTCGCACACACACACACACACATCAACTCACACACATATGTGGACTCGTGCACACATTGACGTAAACACACGTACTTACACACACACATGTATTTACACACACACATACATAGACTGACACACACATTGCCCTCCACACACATAGACATATGGTCTGTGACACACAGACATCTACTTTTAGATATACACACATGGATTAACACACACACATCGACTGACACACATAGACACACAAACGCACATTGACTTACACACTCAGATGGAGCCATGCACGCAGATCGACTTATACACACGCATTCACTTAGACACACACACATGGAGTGAAACACACAGGTATGGACTTACACACGCATGTGGACTAACACACACAGCGACTGATATGCGCACAAATGGACTGACACACACAAACACTTGTACGTATGCACACATGGGGCGTTGTCCGTTTGAAAAAGACAGACACACACATGGACTTACAGACATGGAGCCACACATATAGAAACCCATCGAGTGACATGCACACAAACATTATCATTGTAATATTTGTAAACTTATTTGTTTAATAATAGTAAACAATAACCTTAAATTCTTAGCGAAAAATGCAATAAAATAGTACTTTACATTGGCGTGGTGACGCCTCGTCCCGTGCAGAGCTCGCGGCCTCGCCTAGTTTGGCAAGCCGGAGGAGGTGAGACGTTGCCAGGCTGCGAGCTGGGCCGCTACCCCCCCCCTACAGGCACGCAAAGAAATGGGCGTACACTGACTAACATGGAGCCACACACACAGCGACTAACACACGCACATAGACTCACACATACATAGACTGCCACACACATTGCTGTACACACACAGACAATTGGACTCTCACACAGACATTAGGAACACACACATGGAGTTACACACATCAACTCACACACTCATTGACTTACACACACATCGAGTGACACGCACACATGTATAGACTTACACGTGGACTAAAACACACACACATTGACAGACACACACGCACATTGACTTGCACACTGTCATGGAGCCATGCACACGCATCGACTAACACAGACACAGCGACTGATACACACACATGGACTGACACGCACACTTGGATTGCCACACACACACAAACACATCGACGTACACACATCAGGCGTTGTCGGTTCTAAAAAGACACACACACATGGACTTAGACACATATGCATGGACCTACATGCACACACATATGGACTGAAACACACACATCGGCTCACACACACATGGACGTGCACAGCAATCCCCGATGATGGCACAGCTATCAGTATCGCAGTACTATGTATTAGTAAATAGCGTATTATGCACACGAGTGGGTAATGTACACACACAGCAGTACACACCCATGTGCATAAACACGGCACCATAATAGGATAGCGGGGTTTCGTTATTATTTTCACATGTTAACCAGACGATCGACATCGTAGATGTCCCACAAACTGAAGTACGTTATGCATTGAATTACTAATAATATTGCTAATATTTGGCCTCCTCTTGGGCTTGCCCTTACGTTCAGCTTGAAATCACTTGGTACACTCGTTATTGAATATCAAGGAGCACCATATGTTCAATGAGTGTAGGAAATAAAATAGTTTTATTAATGAGCATTAAGTCTTTTTCAAGTCCATTTTTTTGCTTTTGCCATAGCCCACTCGTTCAGATTCTCCTCATCATTCGCGGGATGCCTCTCATAATCCCCGCTAGGATCCAAATACTTTGTTCTCGATTTTTGTGAATTTTAAATCCAATTGTTAATTTCAGAAGTTACAATCCGCATATCCAGCAATAAACCTCGCCTAATCTGGCCATCGTGCTTAAGCCTGAATACTATGTATCTCTCACTGCATAATTGTACGCTTCTGATTGAATAACTCCCTGCATAATTCCGTCAATTGCGTTAATTAGCACATTTTCACCCCGTAATAACATTATACTGGTGATTGTAGGTTTTTCCTGGACGTAGAACTATATACGATCATTTAAAATTATTACATTTGCTGTCATGAACTTAGAATAATCATCTGAATGGTTTAGCTTGTAAGCATTACAACGTAATGCAATAAATACAACCATAAACTTTCAGTCTGTAGCAGACTTTCTCCCGTGTGTATGTACACTGCTTTATGTGTCTACACTGCTGTGCATAGTATAATGCTGTACACTCTTGTGTATGTATACTCGAATAATTTTTATAATGTTGAAGTTCTGTGTAAACTAATCGAAATTGAGAGAAATATTTTCTTTTTACACCTTTTGGATAACTACAGGCTTAGTGCTGCTTGGAAGCGAGTCAACAACAAATACTCTGTTTAAATGCATGCCGATACAGGTCACCATTCGTCAATTGGGATTATCTGTGAGCAGACAAAAACAGGTACTATGTTACTGCACGCAAACGACATGAGGTACAAAAACCATGTGCATGCATTATGTGCATACATAATGTAGGTTGATTAACATAGGAATAAAGCAATCGGTAATGGATACCCATTGTGCCCCCTCCGGCCTTCACACGTGAAGGGCTCACAAGTGACGCCATCACATCTATCCCTCCATTTAATAAACAAAACAGGATTTATCCACATATCAGGCTGTCGCCTGATGTTGCTAGTTGTAATTACTGGATAAACGTCGTACTCAGATTGTAAATGTTGTGGATTTACTCTCCACTATTAACGAATTGGCATGTTCTGTTTAGGTGACATACCTTAATCATTGCCTGTGTCTGGAGGTGGTCGGTTTAACGATACATTTATATTTACGTGATCTAACCCAAAAAAACCTGTATAATGGATTTTGTTCGCGAGAGCCTATGTGTTTAAAAGTAAACGCGTATGTATATGCACTCGTGTGTACGTTCAGGTATGCGTGAATATGTGTAGTGTTGTAAATAAAGGCGGATGACTTCTTCCCAGGCCACTTTTTTACAGTCTGTTTTACAACACTTGTTTTTAGTTATGTCGAGGATCCGCCGTCCATCGCTCGTTTGCTCCCTCACTTGCCGCGTCCCTATCCTATTCTCTATGGCTGCCGTGTCTCGCTGTCTCAGCGACAGAGGTCGCAACCGGGTACCCGATACCCGTACCCTACCCGATACCCGTCTACCCGTACCCGGTCGGGTACGGGTACCCGTTTGCGACCCTGGTGCGGCCGGGTACGGGTAGGCCGTGAGTCACTGGTGAGTCACCGTTTGTCACTCATTTCCCAACGTCTTGTCTCTTCTCACAATTCAAGTTCCTAGAATCAACCCACCCACGCCTGCAACATGGGTTCATCCCAGAGGTCGCAATCAGGTACCCGATACCCGTACCCTACCCGTACCCGGCCGGGTACGGGTAGGGTACGGGTACGGCCGGGTACGGGTACCCGTTTGCAACCCTGGTGCGGCCGGGTACGGGTAAGGAATCAAAACCCGTTTGCGACCTCTGCTCAGCGGGTTGACACCACGGCAGCCGCGGCGTTAAGCATGCTGAAGTACAGACTGCGCTCACGCCTTTAGCGCCCTACTCCTGATCTGTACAGGGCCTGTGTCTCGCTGTCTCAGCGGGTTGATATCACGGTAGCCCCGGGGGTCAAGCGTGCTGACGTACGGACTGCGCTTGCCCCTAGCGACCCTATCCTAGCCTACCCAGGTCCACACAAAACTACTCTCGCCCAGGAATACTCTAACTAGCTTGTGTGGGTCCAGCTTCAGTTTATCTTGTCTTCTGTCTTCATCATACTGCTGCTCGGGCTCGTTTTCCTGTCTTATATATCCCTCGTAACCCTTTCCAGAACATTCTCCAGAAGATCCCTCTATGATTGGCAGATACCGGTCTTTTAAATTTCGGTCCACTTCCCCCCTTAATTATCCCAATGGTCATCCTGACCCTGGCTGCTCTCGACCTTACCATGATGACGCTCACCAACCACCTCTTCTAGGTGCCGAACGGGGACATGCAGCCTTTATCGAATATGCGCACGTTGAACCACTACGTTACCCCCCCCCCCTCCCGTGAAGTAAAAGCTAGCCGCCCTGGCTAACCCACAACCAACGCAAAGCGCGATTAGTGGCACGGATTAACAACAACAACAACATTTTCACACCGTAACGCAATCAGTGGCCCGGGTATAAACCAACAACAATAACAACAGCAGTAACAACGATCTGCTGCAAAAATAGGTGAATGTATAGTGGAATGCTCCCTCAGTGCCCTCAACGGAAGGCCATTCCCCGGGAGTGGGTTCCAGCTGCCGGTCTGTCATCCCTGATTGGGTCAACTTGGGGCAAGGGAGGGGAACACTCGATACTTGACAAGGAGCCATGTCTCATCCTCGTTGCGACCTTCCCCTCGTGAAAGTGGTCATTCGCCGGCGCGCTGGCACCCTGCTTCCATGTGTCCTGGGGTGCATCCCGAGGTCGCAGCTGGCCGACCGGCTCCCATTCCAAGAACCTGCCAGCCAGCTCGTCCCGTGCTAATTGTAGCGGTCCTGCAGGCACACGAGGGGCAGACCTCTGAGGCGCGTCCACATGCAACCGTACCACAGGCCTGTGGGACACATCCAATACAGGCCGCTTCGGAATGGGGGATAACGCATCATACGGAGGAACTAATTTATTTAGGCGCGACAGGTTAACGTGCCATTGGCGCCGGCAAAAGCAAATACGTACACTCTGGTTTCCACAATCTCGACGGGACCCTTCCAGGGCCGATGGAGCTTTGGCGATGTGCCCACTGGCACCCTGGGACAATGCAGCCAGGCCTTGTCCCCCACTCGTCAGGGCTCCTGCAGGGTGCAACCGTAACAAAAAAATAGAAAATCCAAGAAAATACAGCAAAATATTGCAGAAAAAGCACCGTACACCAACACTGTGTGCAAAAATCCCAGTGGGATGCAAGTCAAACAACAACAACCACAAGACAACTTAGATTAAGGCAATCAGTCTAACTCTGTACTACAACAAACAAACATGGCCAAACCGAAAAACTTTTCAAAAATGACCAAAATAAATCCATAAAAGCAATGAAACAGTGATCATAGGAACTGTGACCGAATTTTCACAATAAACGACATAAACAACATGTACTACCAAACTCTGCAGCCACAGTTGGCTGCATGAGTCACTCCACTACAGCAGGAGCATCAGTCGGAGTGTCAACATTTTTCAATGCACCTTTAAGATCAGTGAGGCCTCTCTTGCCTCTCAATCAGTCTGTCTAACATCACCTGCATGGGGACAGGTATGGCCGACGTCTTCCCCGGTGCACGCACACCCACCTCACTAGGCAGGGGCCTCGGGCTCTCATCCGTACATTAAATAAAATAGTGAATACCCCGTCGAGGCATGTGGGGCCAATCTGTAAGCGGGGGGCACCCGGAACTTGCAGGTCCCAATCGTGCTGCGCTGCATTCACCTTTTGGCATAGCATAGACGTCAGTGTCCTATGCAGGCATTCGACCATCCCGTCGGTTTGCGGGTGGTAGGGGGACGTCCGAATCTTTTTCGTCCCTAGCGAATCACACACCTCCTTAAGCAACTGGGAGGAAAAAATATTACCCAGTTCGGTGAATAGTTGTTCTGGTGCGCCTTTATCAAGGAAATATCCCTGCAGGAAATCCTCAGTGATTGAAACCGCAGATTGGTCCACCAATGGCCACGCCATAGGCCACCGGGTGAGGTACTCGACCCCTACAAGCAAGTATGTGTGGCCTTTCTGGGTAATGGGAAATCGACCCAAAATATCCAGGACAACAATCTCTATAACACGGGAGACCTGTATGGATTGTAATGGCACCTGGTATGGCTGTGCAGGCGCCTACCGCCGCGCGCACTCGTGGAAAGATATAATGAATTGATGCATGTCGTTTTGCATACCTGGCCAATAAAAATCTTTGCACATGGTCAATGCGGTCTTTTTTTCATCCAAATGCATACGTTTTTCGTGTGTATCATGAATGAATTTGGCCCCGCAGACACAAGGGCAAAACAATGCAGAACTTCTGCAGTTCGACATCCCATCGCACGAGGAGTCCGTCGACAAGCTGAAGCATTGGGAGATCCTCTGAACCTTTAGAGTGAGAAGCCCAAAGCCTCATCTTGATCAAGGAGAAATCCTCCACTTGCAGGCGCCTCCAATTGGCCAATGCATGGCACAATATGCCGTTTCTCTGCGTGAGAAACCCATCAGCTTGGACCGAATCGGCTGCGGCGGCCATCACCGGAGCCGCCTGCAGCTGTGGACCGCACCGTAATAAGCCTTCTGCACACCTACAGGAGCCTGATGGCTGCGGCAATCGTGACAATGCGTCTGCGTTGACATGACGCATCCCCTTCCTTTGTTGGACCATAAAATAATATCCTCACAGGATTTTGAGCCAACAGGCCATTTGGCCGGAGGGCTGGTCAACCCGCAAGGAGTATTGCAGTGCCACATGGTCAGTGCGGACCAAGAAATCCCTGCCGTACAAGTACGGCAGGTACAGTTGTATGAAGTGCACGATGGCCAGCAGCTGCTTGCAAGTTGCGCAATATCGTTGCTCTGCAGGAGACAACACGTGGCCGCCGTATGCTACAACATTCTCAACACCTTCTTGGTTCTTTCGGTAAAGTCACGTAGAAGGGAAGTAATAAAATAATAAAAATAAAACATAATAAAACAATTGTTTTGTTTTATTATGTTTTATTTTTATTATTTTATTACTTCCCTTCTACGTGACTTTACCGAAAGAACCAAGAAGATGAATCCCTGCAGTCACGAAAGCTTTAAATCGAAAATTCTCAACACCGTTGACCGTTTGTGACAAGACGGCACCTATGCCAGTGTCACTGGCATCGGTGTCGAGGGTAAACATCCTGTAAAAATCTGGGTATCCAAGCGGCGGTGCGTCTACCAATGCGCCTCGAAGCATCTCAAATGAACGCTGTTCCTCTTCGCCCCACAGGAACTGCTGACTCTTAGTGGTCAAAGTATGCAGCGGCCTTGCGAACGTTGGAAATTTTTTGACAAATCAGCGGTAGTATGACACAAAACCCACAAAGCTACGTACCTCTGACACTGTGTTTGGGACGAGCCACGTGTGTACACAGCTCGTTTTGTCCAGATCGGTAGCGACTCCCGATGCATTCACAACATGATCCTAATATTTACCAGATGTTTTCAGCAATTGGCACTTTTGGGGCTTAAATTTCAATTTGGCGTCCCGCACTAAGCCAAATACGGCAAGCAATCGCTGTAAATGCTCGTCAAAATTTTTACTGCAAACAATGACGTCGTCTAGATATATCAAACATGATTCTCACTGCAATCCGGACAATACGAGCTCCATTAAACGTTGGAAGGTGGACAGCGCGGAGTGGAGTCCCATTGGGAGCACATTGAAATGGAACAACCCTTGCAGTTTTCAGAAGGCTGTTTTCAGCTTGCACTCCTCGTCTAGGGGCAGTTGACAAAAGCCCAATAAGAGATTGAGGGTCGAGAAGAATTTTGCACCAGACAGTGCGTCCAACGAGTCGTCAATGCGTGGAAGCGGGTATGCATTGGCAACCGAAATCTTATTAAGTTTTTTTTTTAAATAGACACAACATTGCAGGGAGCCATCGCGTTTTTCAACCAGCATGATGGGCGCCCCCCATGGGCTGGTGGAGGGAGAGACGATCTCCTGTTCCAGCATTTCATTCACAGTTTTCTGAATGTAGTCTTTTTCCAGTGGGCTCATTCTATGAGAATTTAGCTGAATTGGGGGCGCATCCCTCGTGTCAATGTGATACCGCAACAGGGATGTCCGACCAAAATCACATTTTCCCGAACTGAAAACATTTCTAAATTCCAAAAGTAGTTTATGGAGACGCGACCGCTGCTCACGTGTCAGATCGTGATTATACTCATACAACCTCCGCAATCATTCACACTCCTCATCACACGGCGGCAATGCATCCCCCACTCCCGTTGCCATGCACACCTCCACGTCCGAACCTGACACTGCCGTCGCGTGTGCCAACAAGGTTCCCTCTTGAATGACAATGGGCTCGTGCCCCCGCATCGACAATCTGCATGAATGGGTCGCGATTTTCTGACACCACTGTTAAAGCCCCAACCAAGAGGGTGTCCGTGACACAGCACTCGAATGGGTTAGCAATACCCCTTCAAGCTGGTTTCTCAAAAGCATTTTCATGGCTCGTGGAACATGTGTAATGTAGTAACTCGGCGGGAGACGACTTCACGGGTAACACACTCTTTATTTTATCAAACTTGGTTACAGGTGACTAACACCTACTTTGTATCTCGGGTGACAAACACCCACTTAGCTACTTGGCGACTAACGCCCACTGAGCTACTCGGATGACCAACATCCACTTAGTACTCGGGTGACGAACACCCACTTAGCTACTTGGCGACTAACGCCCACTGAGCTACTCGGATGACCAACATCCACTTAGCTACTCGGCGACTAACGCCACTGGGCTACTCGGATGACCAACATCCACTTAGTACTCGGGTGACAAACACCCACTTAGCTACTTGGCGACTAACGCCACTGGGCTACTCGGATGACCAACATCCACTTAGCTACTCGGCGACTAACGCCACTGAGCTACTCGGATGACCAACATCCACTTAGCTACTCGGCGACTAACGCCACTGACTAAGTCTTCAGCTCCGTCTTCGGGTCTTCAACTGGGTAACTCTCCCCGAGTGCTCTCGCGCGTCCCCCTTTATACCCCACCTGCGGACGTCGCTGCGAGCCCCCACTTATTCGACCAATCGCCGGGCGCTGGCTATGATCCTCTTTTCCCACATCTCATCGTGCCTCACCACTCACTCCGCGCCGCCCCGTCATCTGTCACTCCCGGCGCGCGCGTCCACACCACGCCCACAACGCGTGCCCAACCCCGCACCCCGCGCCGCCCCGTGATCCATCACTGTCACAGTCGGCGCACGTCAATACCACCACTACATCACCCCCTACCACATAGCTCGCAGCCGCCCCGGCTGCTATAAAAATATACAAACCCCCCCTGTGTGCCCCGTAACACAACACAACAACAAGAACAACAACTAAGCTAACAACACAACACGACGCGAACACTACCATCCGCAACCCTCAACCAATGCCACCGCGACAATAGAACAATATATACAAACCGGCGAGTGACAATAGCAATGTGTATGCAAAAAAAAATAAATGGAAAATTTTTTTTTTTCTTTCGACTCGTGCAGTGTCCCCTTTTCTTCCGAGCGTCCCTACAACGGGACATTACCCCGGCAGAGGGGAACACCGGGCGAGCTCGGTGTAGAGCAAAAAAACCGTCTTCATGAAAATTGTTGAGACCTAGCCCGAGTCCGCCTTGCCGGTCCGTCGTACGGCACCAGACGCGGTTGAACGTCCGGTGGTGCCGGCGGTTCAGGAAGACATCGGCCAGGCATCGAGGACTCGTGCGTGCCCCGGGGTTCAGGCTCCCGACGGTCAGCAGCCGTCAAGCCCGAGGCACCTGGGGGTGGGTCAGGTGGAGACACGTGAGGAGCAGCCTGCGACACCTCCCTCCCCGAGTCGACGGTCACATCACACGCCCGGTCGTCACGGCACAGAACGGGGTCACACGGTGCCGCATAGGGCTTCAGTCGGGAGGGGTGCACATACCAACGGCGTTTCCCCCATTTAATCTGTATACTCTGGGGTCGTGCAACCCGCACAATTTCCACCGGTCCCCTCCAAGGTCTCAACAACTTGGGGGACGTAGCCAACGGTGCATGTGGACAATGCAGCCAGGCCTTATCGCCTGGTTTCCAATCATGCGTATGCACTCTCCGCTCATGCAATTTCTCGTTTGCAATTTGCCGCGACCGCGAATTCAACCTTGCCGCCTCCCGCGCTTCAGTCAATTTGGCGATATTAAATTTGATGTGGTCTGCCAATTTAGATTTTGCACGTGGCTGGGAAATCCCCAGTTGGACGTCCATGGCCGGATCGGCCTCCCGCCCATACATAAGAAAAAATGGGGAAAACCCCGTCGCCGCGTGAGGGGCCATTCGATAGGCCGCGAGTACCCCCGGCACCTGTAAGTCCCAATCAACCTGATCGTCGCAGACCTGTTGGCACAACATAGACGTAATCGTCCTGTTCAGACGCTCAACCATCCCGTCAGTCTGCGGGTGGTAGGGGGAAGTACGCACTTTCTTTGTACCCAACAGGTCGCACACCTCGCGCAACAAAACGCTCGAAAAATTCTTCCCTTGATCCGTCAGCAAGCGTTCGGGGGCGCCCTTGTCCAACACATAACCCTGGACAAAGGCGTCCGCCACCGCCGCAGCCGACTGGTTGGCGAGCGGCCATGCCATAGGCCATCGGGTGAAGTATTCCACGCCAACCAGCAGGAACCTATTTCCCCTTGGTGTAACCGGAAAGGGCCCCAAGATGTCCAACGCTACCAATTCGTTTATACGCGAAACCTGAATGGATTGCAGCGGTGGATTAGCTGCCAATGGTGGCGGTTTCCTTTTGGCGCACCCTACGCATCCCTTAAGAATATTCGCCACGTCGTTACCCATCCCCGGCCAATAATAGTCTCGCTGGATTAGGGCGAGCGTTTTGTGAAAACCCAGATGCATGAGCCGTTCATGAGCTGCCAGAACAACCCTACCCCGCATAGCAACAGGCACAACGAGCACGTGACGCCGGGACATGTTGTCCCACCTCATCAAAAGGCCCTGTCTGCACACCCAGGAACCGACCCGCGCCTCCCCTTCTTCGGGAGCGCCAACTTTCCGACGCAGCGTAAGTAGGGAGCTGTCGGACATCTGGAGGCGGCCCCACTCAATGAGGGGCAACGACAACAGCGAATCCCTCCCCGTGGGGGCGTCCTCTCCCGGGGTGTCAGTGGCGGCGAGCGCAACTCCCGGGGTGCCGGCGACCGGGGGTTTGCACCGCGCTGATCCCAACAAACATGTGCAGTCCGTGCACGGCGGCAACCGCGACAAGGCGTCCGCGTTTGAGTGCCGCAACCCCTTTCGGTAAATCGTCGTGAATTGGTAGTCTTGAAGGACCTCCAACCATCGGGACAATTGGCCCGATGGCTGTGCCACGCGCATAGCGTATTGTAGAGCCGCATGGTCCGTCCGGACCGTAAAATGACGGCCGTAAAGATACGGCCTGAATTGCTGTGTAAAAACCACAATGGCTAACAATTCACGACGAGTTACGCAATAGCGTTGTTCTGCGGGGGAAAGAACCCTACTACCGTAGGCGACCACCCGTTCAACCCCCCCGACCACCTGTGAGAGCACCCCCCCGATACCCGTATTGCTGGCGTCCGTGTCAAGCAAAAACGGTTGTGTGAAATCGGGGTAACACAAGGGGGGAGCCTGCACCAAAGCGTCACGGAGGGAGCAGAACGCAGCCTCCTCTTCCGCCCCCCAGTGAAACCTCACACCCTTAGCCGTCAAAGCGTGCAGGGGCTTGGCTATGGTGGCAAATTGCTTGACAAAACGACGGTAATAGGAGGCAAAACCAATGAAACTACGAACCTCCGTGACCGAGGTTGGCGTTGGCCATGAGCTGACGCAATGCGTCTTAGCAGGGTCCGTCGAGATCCCTGAACGACTCACGATATGGCCCAAATACCTGACCGATTCCCGAAGCAGAAAACATTTAGCCGGTTTAAATTTAAGCTTAGCGGAACGCATCCTGAGGAACACCGCTCTCAGTCGCTGAAGGTGCTCCTCGAAAGTCCGACTAAAGACGATAATATCGTCAAGATAAATCAAACAGGTATCCCATTGGAGCCCCGACAAAACCAATTCCATGAGTCTCTGGAACGTGGCGGGAGCGGAATGTAAGCCCATGGGCAAACGATTGAATTCAAATAGGCCCCCAGGTGTTCGGAAAGCAGTTTTAGGTTTAGACTCGTTATCGAGTGGCAATTGCCAAAATCCAGAAAGCAGATCGAGTGTGGAAAAAAACTGCGCTCCCGCCAAGGCATCCAGCGACTCATCCATCCTGGGGAGCGGATACGCATCCGCCATCGAGATTTTGTTTAAGCGGCGGAAATCGACACAAAACCGCAAGGACCCGTCCTGTTTCTTTACTAGGACAATAGGAGCACCCCACGGACTAGAAGAGGGCGAAATGATATCTGCCGCCAACATATCATTAACCGCCGATTGCACATGTTCCTTCTCGGCCGGGCTGAGCCGGAAGGGATTCTGACGAATAGGGGCCGCGTCCCCTGTAGCTATGTGGTGGCGCAACAGGTCAGTGCAGCCGATATCGTACTTATGTTTGCTGAACACGTCAGCAAACTCGATGAGCAAACCCCGCAATGCTCCCAATTGCACCCCGGACAAGTTATCTGAACCCGCACACAGCGAGTCCAACCACTCAGTCCCCTCATCACTTTGAGGATGCGACTCGACAGTAAAATCTGCTTGAGCCACGAGCCGTTCCTCAACGGGCAGCGGCGCGGCGTGAGCCAGCACCGTTCCCTGCGCAATTACGGCCGGCCGCGACCCCGTATTCAGGACCATTACGAACGGCTCACTGTCCCCTCTCACCACGGTTTGAGCAACCGCTAAGTCGAGGCCCTTACTGGCTCTGTTTGACGGCCCCAACAGCACCCCCTGTGCCTCCGCACCCACCTCGAGTGGCTTCCTGAACCGAAGGGGTACTAACATTTGCGATCCCGGGGGTACCCGTACAGTGTGAGTCGCCAGCGCCTGCACCGTCGCACAAACCGTGCGCACTTTGATAGGGCTCGACAAGAAGGCAACCCGCCGACCTGACGGAAGCTCTATGCAGGCCTGATCAATAAGAATTTTGATGGGCATTTTTGACAAAAAGTCCGTACCTAGCAAACAGGGAACGGCCAGCGATGATGATACAAAAATAGGGCCCGCTAATTTAATGTCCCCAATGCAAATAGTCGCCCGAATCTGGCCGATGATCCCCAGGGATCCCCCATTCGCCGCATAAAATGGCACGTCTACTGGCAGAAGGGGTCTACTTTGGACGGGAAGAATGTTATAAATAAGGTCCGAGATGATGGTGGCCGACGCACCCGTGTCAACAAGCACCCGGACCTCAACCCCGTCAATGAACCCCGTTACCACGGACGACCCGGCTGACGCAGCCACGATCCTGTGGGCCAATTCGGACCACTCGACTGCTTGCGGGCCGCGTACGGACCCCCCTCGCCGAATTGAACCCCCGGCACCCAGCCGCGAACCCCCCACCGCGAAGCGGCGACCCGAATGTGCCGTGTTTGTGGACCGAACGTGTGAGGTGCCGCGACTTGCCGGGTTTTGTTGGGATGACTTGTGGCCCTGGTCGTCGTCCCGACGTGGTCCTGCGGCGCGCTGACGCGGGGCCCGGCACCCGGCTGCGACGTGACCCCGAAGGCCGCAGTTGTAGCAGACGACGGACGTCGTAGGTTTCGGTTGCTCCTGCTTGCGGGGCGAACGTGTGGGCGAACGACCTCCCGTTCTCCACTCCCCCGGACGCGATGCAGCGAAGGCCTGCTCCTGCACCGCAGCTGGCTGAGGTTCGGCGATCGTGGCGGCCAGTGCCGCGTTCCCCGGCCATTTGCAGACGACCCCCGGCTTGCGTTTGAGGACCTCGTACGCGTGAATGCTCGTGGCGATCGCCAGGGAGCAGATCTCCATCTCGTCTGCCACGTTGATGGGGACCCCCAACTCGTGGGCCAACACCAGCAGCTGCTCCGTCACCATGGCGTCCTTCCCCTCCTTATCCATGCGGGGAAAAGCTGCGTCCGCCAAGGCGAGTAGTGCCGTGCGGTAGGCTAGCGTCGTTTCCCCAGCCACCTTCCGCCGATCGTAGAACTGGTGGCGACACGTGGAGGGCGGCCCGAACACCTTCGCCATCAGGTGTAGTGCGGCCTGGAGCGTAGAGCGGGACGACCTTGCAGCAGATGTGAAGGCTGCAAGCGCGTCGTCGTCAAGCATCGCTGGCAACGCACGCAGGGCAGTGGTGTCGGACCACCCCGACATCTCCTGATGAGCGAGGAACCTTCGTTGGAAGGCTCCCCAGTCGCCCCCATCCGCCTTGAACGCCGACAGCGCGGGCAATCTTTGCTGGAGGACCCGATCGTCGTCGACGTCGGAGAGATTTCCCCGCGCTCCGCTGGAGTTGTGTAAAATGTCGGCTCGGTTGTCAGGCGCAAAATGGAGGGCTCCGGCGCGCTCTGATGACGTGGGCTGCGCTGCGCGGAGGTGTCCGGCCACGTGGCGTCCGTGTTTCCCGCCAATCAATGGCGGCCCCTCAAAAACGGCGGGAACTTCCAGACTTTTGGCGCGAAGCGCCTTTTGGCGGGATCCCGCCAGCCTCGCTCCTTCCTCCAACCCCGCAGCCGTTTTCCCGCCCGCTGGAACGGAGATCTCGGCCAAGATTGCAGCGGCGGCGAGCAGCAACTCCGCCAACCGGGAGTGCGCGTCCTGGAGGCTGGTGTCGGAGGCAAGCGGAGCGTCGGCCATCACCGCGAAGTGCTGCATCGGCGGCAACTCCTCGTCCTCTACTCCCGAGGTCGGTGTCCCCGGTACGCCGTCGTCATCCCGACCTCGCTCGTGGGTACGGGTAGTCTTCCTTGTGTCCATACTTCTTGAAGACAGGTTTACTTCTGACGCCAGTTGTAATGTAGTAACTCGGCGGGAGACGACTTCACGGGTAACACACTCTTTATTTTATCAAACTTGGTTACAGGTGACTAACACCTACTTTGTATCTCGGGTGACAAACACCCACTTAGCTACTTGGCGACTAACGCCCACTGAGCTACTCGGATGACCAACATCCACTTAGTACTCGGGTGACGAACACCCACTTAGCTACTTGGCGACTAACGCCCACTGAGCTACTCGGATGACCAACATCCACTTAGCTACTCGGCGACTAACGCCACTGGGCTACTCGGATGACCAACATCCACTTAGTACTCGGGTGACAAACACCCACTTAGCTACTTGGCGACTAACGCCACTGGGCTACTCGGATGACCAACATCCACTTAGCTACTCGGCGACTAACGCCACTGAGCTACTCGGATGACCAACATCCACTTAGCTACTCGGCGACTAACGCCACTGACTAAGTCTTCAGCTCCGTCTTCGGGTCTTCAACTGGGTAACTCTCCCCGAGTGCTCTCGCGCGTCCCCCTTTATACCCCACCTGCGGACGTCGCTGCGAGCCCCCACTTATTCGACCAATCGCCGGGCGCTGGCTACGATCCTCTTTTCCCACATCTCATCGTGCCTCACCACTCACTCCGCGCCGCCCCGTCATCTGTCACTCCCGGCGCGCGCGTCCACACCACGCCCACAACGCGTGCCCAACCCCGCACCCCGCGCCGCCCCGTGATCCATCACTGTCACAGTCGGCGCACGTCAATACCACCACTACACATGCACCATGTGGCTAACCACAGCCTGCACCATGGCGTTTACTGCCTTGAATTTAGACGGACTTCCCAAGAATTTGAGGCACTTCCCAGAAGACATTTCCAAACAGCCCGTCTCTATGGAGATCTTGAGAGGCATCCTTTGCAAGAAATCTGTGCCCAATAAACACCGCACAGCCAGGGCTTTGGAATCCAAGATGTGTCCCATCACACAATCATCCCCAATTTGAACTGCGGCAAGCATGCGACCCAAAATCCCCCGGCTACCCCCATTTGCTGCTATACATGGCCCATCAACCGGCTCCAAAGCCTGGGGTGAGGTTGGCAACGAGCGAAAAGTATGTAAAGAAATGAGGGTTGCCGAAGCCCCCGTGTCGACAATGACCCTGACCTCCATCCCTTGAATAAGCGCCATTACGTCCGACGAACCCGGCGCGGCACCCAGAACACGATTCGCTAACGTGCCCCACACAACACCGCTCGCTCGCTCCGTGTGAATGAGCAGGTACAGGGTGAGGCAGCGTGGATTTGTGATGCTAAGGAAATGGCCGTGTATTCGATGGGTCGCGACTTGACTGTGGTCCTCGGAATGGGGGGAAGCTGCGGTTGTAGTCGTCCGGCGCCCTTGGAGGAGCGCCCTTGCATCACCAGCAGTCGCGGGCGAGATGTCCTCTCCGTCCGCACTCGTAGCACACGCGATGAGCGCCACCTCCTTACTCTCCCTTCCACTAAAACTCCCGTACATCACCTGACAGACCGGCGACAAAAACAGAGGAGGCAAAAACAAGCTACATTAACCAGATACAAAATTTTTATTCAGAACAAACAAGAAGCTATCAGTGGATGAAATCATTAACAACAAACCGATAACCACTGACAGCATACAACTTACATACGTGAACCTGTTTCAAATGAAATCCCAACAGATGACTATCCCAACATACCCGAATTTAATCAGGCACCTATTAGCATAGTGGATACAATAACACTCAAGGAATTAGTACAGGCATTAAGGAGCACAGAGTAACCTCCCCTGGTCCAGATAACATTACCATCACTAATTTACAGTATCTCCCCATCACATATCTCCCTAGTATTATACATTTAATTTTAAAGTTGCATGATCTACCATAAATCTGGAAATGAAATCGAACCACCCTCATACCAAACACTTTTGAAGATTTAACAAACCCATCAAATTAGAGACCAATCACCATAGGCTCAACTGTAGTTAGATTGATTCACAGGATATTAGCAGCTACACTTAGTCAACAATTGTAATTAGATTGCAGACCAAAGGCTTTCATTCCTGTTGAAGGTTGTTTTGAAAACAGTGCACTCCTACACGACATCATTCACAACACCCGGCAAACAAATTAAAACACTAAAATAGTGTCCATAGATCTAGCTAAAGCTTTCGATTCAATCAGCCATCACTCAATCACTAGAGCACTACGACTATTCAACGTAACACCGGACTCCATGACCTACTTACCCAACATCTATATCAACAACAATACAAGCATCACAGCAACCACGTACAACTAAACCGCGGAGTGAGGCAGGGCGACCTACTGTCGCCAACCCTCTTCGACATGATGTTAGATAAACTACTAGACGCACTCTCATCCTACATAGGCATCACAATAGGGAATAGGAAAATTGACTCAATGACATTTGCTGATGACCTTGTCCTATTAGCAGAAACAGATTCAGGAATGAACCAACTCCTCAAAATTACCTTAGATTTATTCCCTCACAGACAACTTAAAATTAATCCCGACAAATGCAGATCACTACAATTTATTAAACATGGAGAAAAAAACACTCAGTATTGCTACAACTTCATCATACTCCAAAAATGGCGAAACAATCCCATCAGTATCTTATCTAACAGGAATTAAATATTTAGGAATTATCTTAAATCCGAGAGGCAAGATATCAACAAACCTTCACATTAAATAGACCTGGTTAGATAGATGAGTAAAATCACAATTTAAACCGGAGAATAAAGTATATTTAATACATAATTACATTATTGCACTAACCTTTCATCAATTAATACTCGGTCAAACTACGAAGGTAATGTTACTCACCATGGATAAAAAATGTAGGCAACCTCTATATGTCTAACTTTTATACGCAGATAGCAAGAGGGGGAATGGGCATAAATAATATCACAGACTTCATTCCACTAACCATTATCAATAGATACAGTAAGATGCAGTGAGCAGGGGACCAGGTCATCAGCAAATTGTCTAAGCAGCAGCATACACATCATACCACGCAAACCAGAACAAATGGGCAGAACAACTCGACAACACCAGAGATGGGAGAGGGCTAATACACTGTCAGTCTACAGCAGCTCATCACGCATGGATCAGGGGGGGGGGGGGGGGTAACAAAACCATCAAATCATACAACTACATAGATATGCTGAAACTACGGATCAGTGTACTTCCAACCAAGTCACGAAGCAACCGTGGTACACTCAACCAAAGCCCATGCAGATTCAAATGCCATAACGCCAACAACCAAATATCAGAAGAAACACTTGCACACATACTACAGAAATGCACCTTCGGCCACAACACGCGCATCACCAGACACGACTCCACTGTGCATGTTTTAGCCAAAGCAGCCAGGGACAAGCAATGGAAAACAATTATTGAGCCGACACGACCATGCGATACCAACAAAGCAAAACCAAACCTCATTTTAAACAAAGACAATAAGGTATTAATAGTAGATGTTGCGGTACCTTGGGAATCACGAGTGCTCACAATACCGCATCAACTCAAAGTACTCAAATACGCATCAGACAACACATCAGTGGCGGCTGGTGATATTTATTTTTGGGGGGGCGCATTTTTTTATTTTATTGAGGGGGGCAAATAAATATAAAGCAGTACCAAAAACCATTTTGACTACTTGAATATAAATTTTGATGATCTTTATTTACATTTCAGACCAAAAGAAGTACCAAAAAGCATGTTTCCTACTTGAACATAAATGTTTCTCTTTAATATACATTTCAGACCAAAGTACCAAAAAGCATGTTTCCTACTTGAACATAAATGTTTCTCTTTTATAAACATTTCAGACCAAAGTACCAAAAAGCATGTTTCCTACTTGAACATAAAAACGTTAGTTTCATGCTATTATCAATATGGCTGCGGCTACTTTCATGACGTTTGCATTTGTCAGAGAGATGTTTGAGGTCTCTTACCCCCGTCGTTGTCCACAAAACTTCAGTGCCGACACTTTGAAATAAAAGACAGGGAAAACAAAAAAGAGAATTGCTAACATCACATCCAGCCAGCCACCTCCGTTTCTCATAACAAGCGCGGGTGAAGCTTCGTGTGTAGCTTCGTCCTCTGTCACTGACCTGCTGCTGGATTTGTAAATCGGGTTGGTCCGGTCCGAGATCCTTTATCTTTTTTATTTCTTCCAGCGAAAGCCTTGTGAAAGGGTTTTTTTTGTAAATAAATTACAGAATTTGGATGAACTGCTGCCATTGTTTACACAAAAAATTTGATCAGCCTAGCAAGTGCCGAAGTGGTGTCGCCTGCGCACTCGCAGTAGTGGCCCAGAGCGTAAATTTGAATGACAGGTGACGAGAACCAATCAGATTGGATAAAATAACATGTATCCAATTCTGATTGGCCAGGGACGCAACGACTTGCGCCCCGAGGAGAATCTTTAAGAAACCAATTAGAGACCAGCTTCAGGTCACATGCTGTCCGAAAATTTAAAGTCTCACATAGACATCCATTTGTCCGGCGCCCCGCATGAAACACATTGAAAAACATAGAAAATATTTGACCGATTAAAGCCAGTTTTTATTAAATGCTGATGCTTTTCTTACTACGAGCCAGCACATCGTATGAAAAAAATATTTTATTTATGTATTTTTATATATTTTTTGTATATGTATATTTCTTGAATATTGATGGGGGCGGCGCCCCTGCGCCCTCTATTGACGAGCCGCCACTGCAACACATTACAACAATATTTTTAAAATATATACCCAGAGAGAAAGCTAAAACGGAAGCTTTAATAATATCTGCACGAGGGGGGTGGTGTCCACAAAGCAACAATTTTGTGAACCGTATTGGGCTGTCCAAGGCATGGATCAGGCTCGCTCTGATCAAAGTAATGAAGGGGTCCATAAAGATATGGTGTCATTGGAACAGGGTTACTCTCTTGCCCAGGCAAGGCAAATCCTGCCAAGTCGCAATCTGCTTTTTAGTGAATAGCAGGTACCTTTCCTGGGCTGCAAAGATACAACCACAACAAGGTTTCCGACCTTAACAGCAAATCGGGGAATTTATAAAAATAGCCAAATGCCTCGTCATCTAATTAGTGACACGCATGAATGGATGAACGAGATTCCCACCATCCCTATCTACTATCCAGCAAAACCACAGCTAAGGGAACGGGCTTGGTGGAAGACCCTGTTGAGCTTGACTCTAGCCTGGCACAGTGGAAAGGCATGAGACATGTAGGATAAGTGGGAGGTGCTTGTCCCTCATTGCTCTGGGTGCCGTCGGTGAAATACCACTAATCTAATAGTTTTTTCACTTACCCGGTGAGGTGGGGAGGCGAGCCCCACGGGGGGCTCTCACTTCTGGCTCCAAGTGGGGAGTTTGACTGGGGCGGTATACCTGTCAAACGGTAATGCGGGTATTCTAAGGTGAGCTCAGGGAGGACAGAAATCTCCCTTGGAGCAGAAGGGCAAAAGTTCGTCAATCTTGATTTTCAGTACGAGTACAGACCATGAAAGCAGGGCCTCACAATCCTTTTGAAGCAAGAGGTGTCAGAAAAGTTACCACAGTGATAACTGGCTTGTGGCGGCCAAGCGTTCATAGCGACTCGCTTTTTAATTTTTCGATGTCGCAGGATGTTAAATCTCGCTGCATTTTGTTGGTACTTTCTTGAAAAAAATTGGTCAATTTTGGGGGGACCGACTGTCAGAATATGATGAAACTTGTGTGTCCAGGTCGGAATGAGGTGTCCAAAAAGAGGCAATGAAAACTATTTCATGACTGCATTTGTTTTTATTTTGTGAAGAGCAAAAAACGTTCGTCTCCATAGGACACAGTGTTAAGTGGTCGCTCGTCCATTTCACTTCGCACAGCTTAACGACTCATATCGTTGGATCCCTCTCGCAGACGCTTGTGAGACATTCCGTTCCAGAGTTTGGGAATTTGTATATGGAAGACTTTGAACCAAAAGCAAAAGCATCAAGCACACTAAAAACCCTATTTTTGGTTTAGATATCTAGATGAAACATTCGTGTTCTGGCCACACAATAAAGATGTACTTAATTAATTCTAAATCATCTCAACTCGCAAAAGCCATTTATCTAGTTCACTATGGACGTGGAGGTTGATAAAACTCTCCCATTTATGGATATTTGCTCAGAGCCGGCAGAAACGATAACACACAGCGTTTTACCGAAATAAAGTGCCCTCTGATGCCTATCTGAATGAAGTCCCACCACCACCTCACACAGAAACCCTCTCTCATTAAGACAATCATGCATCGGGCTAAGAATGTGTCAGATGATTCATTCATGAGGCGATCCACATATACAAACACAGAGACAATTTCAACCGAGAAGATGGATTCTGGCTCAGCAATCATTGGAAGGACGTAATAAACCATTTCGGATCTTAACTGATTGTGTTCACGTTTACGGTGACTTTCAGACCGCAGTCCACTCACTGGCATTGACAGTCAGTGGCTCTGGATGAAGAGGAAAGACCCCAGCTGGGCCCCAAAGTGAGAGGGCCAGGAGGTATGCAGTCAACAATGCTTGACTCAGGGAGGAGGACGCCCCTGCCATGCATAGTCCCATGGGATGTTGGCTATCAACAACAAGGCAACTCCTATGACTAATTGGGAATGGGACGCAAGCGTAGGATTGATCACCCTGTCGCTGGCCGCCTTTGGGGAGGGTGTATAGTATGAAAGGTCGAAACACCCTAGGACCCAAAGGTTCACTACTGACGATGCGCTCCCCAAATTTCACCAGGCTCACTGTTCATGAACTCTTGGAAGTGCTTGCACAAAGGATAGTAACATCTCATCCTGTGTTCTTTGGAATCTGATTTTGTATTCTCCGCAGGGAATGGATTCTTTGCTCCGCTGCAAGTCTCCTATCACCACTCTCCCACTGACATATTTCGTTGTTTCCGCTTAGTATCTTTCACGCGACAGTCAATGGTATAGTGTATAGCAGATTGTATATTAATAAATAGTATAAAATTGTAATGTTTAATACAATGTATAAGGTAATATATAGTATCGTAATTGTATAGTGAATATACAGCAGTGTGGTATACAGTAGGGTGGGTAGAATAATACATAGTGTAATATTACAATGTATAGTAGAAGGTATAGGGTGGTGTATAGTAATACAGTATATAATTTAATGTTGGGTTTGTCTATGGCAGTATATAGTACGGGGTAGACCCGTGTGATGTAAGAGAAAAAGGTTTAGCTGGAAGCATATTCTATTTTTTGCGACATAGAATTGTAATGTATTACTTATTGTTAGTAGCTCAGCTTATTGGAGAGTATATTTAGTATACTGATGATACTATGTAGTTTATACTTTAGTTTTTTACGTGGTGGTTTAGTTACTGCAGCTACATACTATTAACATTCCTTCCCTTTATTAATGCTACCCCTATCCCTTCCCTTTGATGCTGCTAATCCTGCATAATGCACGGGCATAATATGACTTTGAAACCCCCCGCCCATGTCCTACGCATTTCACAAGTAGTGACTAATCCCATATCTGCATTTCCCATAAATATGCTAAAATCCTCTTGATATGCAAATTATTTTGTCAAGGCGCTCTTCCCCCTCCAACCCAGCTTAAATATATGCTCCAAGCCTGGTGGTGTTTTATTTAGATGCTGTCTTTCCGACAGACCTGTTCTTCACCTGAGGACGGCTGCTTGCGTTGTGGCCGAAACGTTGTGAGAATTATTTTAATATGTTTTATTTTTATTATTTTATTATTTCCCTTCTACCTGACTTTACCGAAAGAACCAAGAAAATGTGTCAGATGGTCAACGTATGAGGAGTGAGATTAAACATGTGTAGTGTCAGCAATTCAGAGACTGAGTCTCTAGGAGGCACCGTCTTTATTCACAACTTCCACGGTCTCGTCTTCACATTCTCCACCGTTACTTAGCCTTACCTGTACACAACCCTAACCGTCAAACACTGATGGTGCTGACTGAGATAGGTAACAACTTCCAGCAGCGAAATATCTCGTGAAGATGGCAGCGACGACGGCGACGAGACGACAGCAACGACGAGACGAGTCCACTCCCAGAACCGGCCGCCCTGAGCCCCCCGCTCTCGGCTCTTTTATGCTACCCAGCACGGCCTGGCTCCGCCCTGACCACGCCTCCATTTTCGAACCCGCTAGCAAGTTCCAGGGGCCTCCAGACTGCGTCCTCTGTGACCCTTACCCTAGTACCTCTCTCTGCCCACACCCCGTGCATGCCCTCACCGGCGTGTGTACTGTCTGTCCACAACAGCTATCGCTGCTGTCCACCAGCCAGCGCTATTACACTACACTTATGTGATGAGGTGAAAGAGAATCCATCCTCCAACATTCAGTTTGTCCGATGTGTGTTTGCGGAGGGAGGGGGGGTATGAAAAGTTTTGCTTGTTTGTGAAAGTGGGAGCTGGAGCATGCCTAAATATGATATGAAAAGTGATAAAAGTCTGGGCATGATTCATTCAACAAAGCATCTAGGTTTGATCTGCTCCAGATTATGCAAACGAGAGTGTTAAAAAAGGCAACACAAAGACCACTTTTGGGGAGTCAGAGAAATGAAGACTCACGCGGTAGGAAGAGGAACCAGCCATCAGCCAACAACCACCAGCACGAAGGACTGAACATCTGTCGGAGTGTGGAGCAACCAAACCTCGTGCAGCAGGAGGGTCTGGTCCACTGCTGGAATATGGAGGAACCACACCCACTGCTACAGGAACCTCAAGCAGTGCCACCTCAGAAACTGCGAATGCCATACCCCGAGCTGAGTGTACTGTACGGAGAGGCATCGGAGCAGTGTGTCTACTGCTGGAGTGCGGGGACACGCCACGCCGAGGGCCACATAGTCTCTTTTGGCTGCGAGTTGTGAGACAGCCACGCCCTCTCTATCGTGACCACACTGAGGGGCAAAGGAGCCACATCCACTCGTCTGGCCTCACAAACTCCCACTGTTATAGGTAAGACTCTAGATCAAGGGACGCTGTTACCAAAACCCCGAATACGGATCTCCAATGCACCTGACCCCCGATCAAGTGGCTAGTGTCAGGTGGCGAGAAATACATGGCAGAAGCATACCGCTCCTCCACTCAAAGGTGGACCTGGCTAGGCCAAAAACTATGGGACTGTGGGAGAAACCGCTCTGTCAACCTATCCCCCCCACCTAAAAGTAGGCACACATTTGGTGTACCCCTTCGACATGCCCTAGATCGCACCCACTAAAAAAAACGAGTTTAAATTTACGCATGGAACATACGTCACTAATGAGAGGAGAGTAAAATTCTCTAATTCCCCCGGACTGCCCCAGGTGCCCATAAGGCACCACCTCAAAATATATTTTCATGCCTTTTGGACATGTCCTGACGTGGTAGAACCATATGCAGACATCACTAGACACGTTAACAGAGTCAGCAACACAAACTCTGTACAACCACTCGACTCCAAAACCCCCTTTCATTTCAAAGACACACCCCACTTCAGGCCTTGAAACATCTCGACTGGGAAGGTCATACTGAGTAATTGAAAGGACTCTTACCCTCCCTCCCTAAAACATTGGTAACATTGATTGTACACACTGGCCTAAATGGAACATATCGGTTATAAAAAGGAGGCAGAATCGAAAACAATCTTGAAACCACTTCCTTTTCTGCCCATCCAATCGAGCCCCTCTCCGGATGTACCACGGAGTAGGAACCGAGACAGAGGAGAGCAGTAGTCACCCCGGAGCCCCCGTTATTGGCGCAGAGAGGGGGCGGTGTGACGGGAAGCTGGCAGGCTCACAGCACCTTAACGGCCTAACTCATCTAACACGTGGCAGCTAATCCATAGCACCCTCCCCCCACTTACGCCTCCCAAATAATGTTTTTTCTTGCTATGCTCCCTCTCACCCTCTCCCTCTCCCCCGTTAGGAAATGGCTCCGTCTCCATAAAGCCTGCCCATATAATGGAACTGTAAACCCAGAAGACCCTAACCGTTCAGCCGATCGCATACACCCTCCGTGGAGGCCGTGTACTGTAAGTTGCGGACATGTACAAATGCTCAATAAAAATGTATAAATGGAAAAAAGTGCACGTAGCCTGGCACAAAGCTCCGTGGTAACGTCACCACCACTCATTATGGAATGTGCGTGAGTGTGTGTTTGGAGCGGTGGCACAGTGGTTAGCGCACTGCACTATGAACCAGGCAGACCTGAGTTCGATTCTCACTCACGACTACCACGATCAACCCCAGTAACGAGTATCTGAACCGCTCCTAGGTCGCCCATAGGTTGACTCAGCCTCAAATGAGTATCTGATACGATGTGTATATATTGGTGCTGGGGAGACAAATGCGGTCGGGCGTGGTGCTGGTCACCCACCCCCTCTTGTGCCGTGCCGGCCTTCATAGGTGCTCCTCATTAACATCACTTGTCCTACATTGTGTGGGCTACACAGGGGAGCTTTGTATTCATCTGTGTCTGGGTCTGCTTCAGTCCCGGATGTAATCGATATTTCCATTGATTTAAAAAAAAACTTCAACTGAGTTCAACTTACAACGCCAAACACATTGTCAACATCATCAGATATAAGAAACATCAGCAGCAGCCTTATAGACATTGAGAACAGCATCAGCACATCAACAACATCATCATCACATGAACAATATCATTACATGAAACTAAGTCCGCATCATCGCAAGAACTATCAATACAACAATCACCAACATCACCATCAGGACAGGTGAGTCATTGTGTTGTTAGTGGTTGCGATGTCGATAATGATTAGCACGGTGGGCTACATACTGAGCGAAAGAACGTCAAGATACTTACATGATGATACTGATGACGATGTTGTTTAACGACGTTGATGATGCTGAAACAGACGTTGATGATGATGCTGATTTTGTAAATTGAGGTTGTCGTTGCTACTGCAGTGCTTACGATGTCAATTGTGTTGATTCTGATAATGATGATATTAATGATGCTCATGATACTGCTGATAATGCTGCAGATGATGATGTTCTTCATATCGTTCACCTTCGTCAAATAGAGCAATCATGAGTGCATTTGTGGAGAAAATAAGCAACACAGCCGTAGAAAAGCAGTCGAATCACCTCTTTCAATATTAATAGTATTTGTACACATCCAATTAAATTAGCGTAAAACTCTAGAGCGATATCTAAAAACAGTGTATCAACGGCATTCATGTGTGAATAAGTAGGTGGATGGACAAGTGAGTGGGCGAGTGAGTTGGTAGATAGGTGAGTGAGTGGGTGAGTAAGTGAGTGGGTGAGTAAGTGGGTTGGTGGGTGAGTGAGTGGGCGGGTGGCTGAATGAGTGAGTGGGTGAATAAGTAGGTGAGTGGGTGGAAGGGATAGTGAGTAAGTGGGCGGGTGGCTGAGTGAGTGGTTGGGTAAGTCAGAGAGAGCGTGCGAGTGGATCGGTGAGTAAGTGGAGCTTGTGAGTGAGTGGGTGCGTAAATTAATGAGTAGGTGAGTGGATGGATGAATGAGTAGGTGCGTGAGTGAATGAATGAATAAGTGAGTGAGTGGGTGAGTGAATGAGTTGGTGGGTGAGTGTGTGAGTGGGTGAGTGTGTGATGCGCCTAGTGCAGTAATCATGATTAGCTTAGGTGCATGCCAGCTTGCTTGTATGCCTGCCTGCTGCTCTGCTTGCATGTTTGCTAT
The DNA here is from genome assembly GCF_964198595.1 of Lampetra fluviatilis. Taxonomy (NCBI): domain Eukaryota; kingdom Metazoa; phylum Chordata; class Hyperoartia; order Petromyzontiformes; family Petromyzontidae; genus Lampetra; species Lampetra fluviatilis. The sequence continues at coordinate 4,876,529 of NC_136344.1, read as the reverse complement.
GTTTTGCTACCCATGCTGTCAAACGCTGCCGTTGGCTAGCCGTCATGGTGAAACAGGAAGTAGAGTGCGTAAGTCTTCTTGCCAATACAAAGCCTCTCCATCACCAAGTCTCCTACTCTGCCTCCCCGTTGGCAGCCCCGGGTTACTGGTGTACCGCGACACTAGGCCAAACCAGTAGGGTATCTCGGAACTGTAGTGGTCCCCAAAGGCATTTACAACTTGCCAAACACTGCCCCACTGCCTTGTGGGTAAACTTCAACTGGGGGAGAAACCCCCTGACTCCAAGTCTGTGGTGGGGACCTGCAATGGAGGTGTTCAACAAATCGGATTTCCGGCAGTCCCCTGCAGCTCTGGCCATACGTCTGTTTGCTTTAAGTGAAGATGGCGGGCATATGTAGTGCACACCCCTAGCCTCACCTGAATCCACTCCTAGCGCAGGCCTCTTGCTCCAACCTAACCTCCCCCCCATCTTTTAAAGCCCTGCGGCAACAGCGAATGGCGGAAGGTGCAGTTCAAAGGATGTGACTGGGAGCATCTAGCCAAACTCTGCAAGTAGGCGGCAATGGAGTGTAGGTCGCCGAGACACGGGATGGAACAGCGTCGTGTCTCCTTGGCAGCTTCCATCGTGTTTGAGCAACCCCCACACTGCTCACCCCTGATATGGAAGGACCTAGAAGAGGTGGACTATAAATTGACTGTTCCATTCACTCCGGGTGGTTAGCTGCTAACACCGGAGTGTCCCATTCAGCGGCCGAAAGTCAAGGAAATCGAAGACTCGTTTGCTCCTTCAAGTTGTTTATTGGAATGTCCGCACCCTCCTGAACTCTAACGAAAAAAACTGACAGAACAGAAGGACAGCCCTCGTAGCCCATGAACTCAGGAAATACATCAACATTGCAGCACTCAGTGAAACCCGCTTCAATAGAGAAGACTCTCTCAAAGAGGTTGGTGAGGGCTACACCTTCTTCTGGAAGGGTGTTCCAGAAGATGCTCGCCGCCTCCAAGAAGTGGGTTTAGTTGTGAAAACCTCAATCCTTCAATGTGTCACTGAATTCCCTTTTGGCATTAGTGAGGGGCTGATAATGTGGCACATTACCTTGGCTGGGGAGGGGGGGGGCACATTGCCATGCTCATCGGTGCTTATGCTCCTACACTGGACACAGACAATGGCGCCAAGGAGGCTTTCTGTAAAGCTCTCGACGCTGCCATTTAAAACACACCGCGTATTGACAAGCTACTCCTCACGGGAGACTTCAATGCCGGGTATGGGCTCAGAACACCAGATCTGGGAGCATGTACTAGGCCGCCACAGGGAGGGTAAGCAGGACAGCAACAGGCAGCGGCTACTCTCCCCATGCTCCGAACAACACCTAGTGATCTCCAATACCATGCTCCAGTTGAAGGATCAAACACGAGAACCCATGCCAATACCCCTGCTCAAAACACTAGCGCCTGCTAGATTACATCATCGTCATCAGTGCGACCAAAAGGAGGTGCTAGTGACCCTAGCCATGCGTGGGGTGGAATGTTGCGACTGATCACCGTATGATCAAAGCCAAGCTCCGAATTTATATCCATCCATGCCATCGAATGTAGGCCCCAGATAAGAGCCTCAACTGCAATGCCCTAAAAAATCCAGCTGTCCCTAACAACACTGCGGCATATCCCCTCCATCAAACTCCCCGCAATCTGCCCAGACTCCGACCCCAACACCGCATGGACTGAGTGGCGCCATCCTTGAGGCAGCCTTCGAATCAGTCAGGTACACCAAAAAAGGGTCACCAAGACTGGTTCTATGAGAACGCTGCCGGCATCCACACACTGCTGCAGAACAAACGCCAAGCCCACAAAGCCGTTACTTTCCAACTCATACTCTCCTACTCTCCAGTCCTCCCTCTCCAAGGCCAAAGCAGAGTCCCAGCGTGCTCTCCGTGCCATAGATGACACCTGGTGAGTCCAAAAGGCAGATGAGATCCAAAGCCTCGCAGACACAAACAACACCCAAGGGTTTTATGATGCCATCAAAGCCCTCTATGCCCCCCCCAAAACAAGCCACCGCCCCAGTCAGGTCTGCTGATGGCAACACTATTTTCAAGGACTGAAAAAATATATTTAAGAGATGTTCAAAGCACTTTGATATTCTCCTCAACAACACCAACCCCACAGACTTGCTCATACTCGACGCACTCCTTGATATACCACCCATTCATGAACTCAACACTGCACCACAATTTTCTGACGTCCACCTGGCATTCAAAGACGATTGGGTGGATGGGTAAATTAGTGTGTGAGTGGACGGTTTACTGGGTGAGTGAATGGGCGTGTGATTGAGTGTGGAAGTGAGCAATTGAGTGAATTGTTGAGTGGATGAATGAGAAGGGAAGTGGATGAACGAGTAAATAAGTGATTGAGTGAGTAGGTTGGTAATTGGGTGGATGGGTGAATGAATGAGTGGGTGGCTTACTGGGTGAGTGAATGGGCATATGATTGAGTGGTTAAGTGAGGTGAGTGAGTTGGGGAGAGAGAGTGGTGGAATGAGTGGTTAAGCACGTGGGTCAGTAAGTAGGTGAGTCAGTGGGTAAGTTCGTGGGTGAGTGGGTGGATAAATTATTGAGGGTGGGTGCATGAATGAGAAAGTGAGTCAGTTGGTGAATGAATACATAAGTGAGTTCTGGAGTAGATGAGTTGGTGAGTGTGTGAATCAGTGGATGATTGTGTGTGTGGGTGAGTGTGTGAGAGTGTGTGAGTGAGTGAGTAAGTGGGTAAGTGGGTGAATGAGTGAGTAAGTGGGTGGATGGGTGAGTGGGTGGGTGAGTGAATGGATGAATGACTGTGTGAGTGAGTGGGTGAGTGTGTGAGCGAGTGAGTGGGTGAGTGAGTGGGTGAGTGAGTAGGTGACTCGTTCAGTAACTGGGTGGGTGGGCGGTGAGTGACAATGGGTGGGTGTGTGGGTGAGTTACTGGGAGAGTGAATTGGTGGGTGGGTGGTGAGTGAGAGTGGGTGGTTGTGTAGGTGAGTTACTGGGAGTGAGTTGGTGAGTGAGTGTGTGGGTGGGTCGGTGTGTTAGTGGGTATGTGGTTGAGTGAGAGAGTGAATGAGTGGGTGGGTGATTAGGTGGATAGGTGAATGAGTGAGTGGGTGGTTTACTGGGTGAGTGAATGGGCATGTGATTGAGTGCATGGGTCGGTGTGTAGGTGAGTAAGTGGGTGAGTGAGGGGGTAGATAGGTGAGTAGGTTAGTCGGTGAGTAAGCAAGTGGGTGATTGGATGCCTGAATACGTGGATTGGTGAATGAGTGAATGAGTGAGTGAATGAGTGAATGAGTGAGTGGGTGAGTGGGCAAGTCAGTGGGTGAGTGGGCGAGTGATTGATCGTTGGAAAGAGTGGATAAGTGAGTAATTTAGTGAGAGGGTGAATAGAGCAGATGGTAGGAGAGTGGGTGAATGAATACGTGAGTGAGTGGATAGGTGACTGAATGAGCATGCGAGTGAGTGGATCAATGAGTGTGTGGTTGGGCGGGTGAGATACTAGGACAGTGGGTGAGTGTGTGGGTGGGTTGGTCCGTGGGTGGGTAAGTGAGTGGATGGGTGAGTGAGTTGGTAAGTGTATAAGCTAGTGCGTTGGTGGGTAGATGAATGAGTAGGTGGAAGGGTGAATGAGTGATTGAGTGGGTAGATGGTTGGCATGGTTAGTGAATGAATACGTGAGTGGGTGCGTGAGTATGCGAGTGGGTGAGTGAATGGGTAATTGACTGGACATGTGGGGTGTGACTGAGTAAGTTATTGAGATGGTAGATGGATGAATGTGTAGGTAAATGAGTGAATACGTGAGAGTTGGTAGGTGACTAGGTGTGTGTGCGTCTGAGTGAGTGAGTGGGTGGGTGAGTTAATGAGTGAGAGTGGATGGTTTGGGTGGATGAGTTACTGGGATAGTGAGTTGGTGTTTTGGTAAGTGTGTGGGTGTAAGATTCAATTATTGGGTGGTCGAATGAGTGGGTGGATTAGGTTATGCATACCTGGATGATTGAGTGAGTGGCTTAGTGAGTGGTTTGGGTGATTTTATGGGTGGGTGGATAAATGAGTGAGTGGGTGGGTCATTTCGTGGGTGAGTGAATGGGCGCGATAGTGAGTGTGACATTTTGCTATTTAGTTAGTTATTTCGTGGATGAATTAGTAGTTAAGTGGGTGAATATCTGAATAGGTTATTGAGTCTGTGGGTAGGTGAGATAGTGCGTGGGTGAGTGTGTGATCCAGTAAGCATCTGGCTGAGTGAGTTGTTGAGTGCATGAATGAGTGAGTTAATGGGTGAGTAAGTGAGTGGGAGGGTGAATGGTGAGAGCTTGAGTGCGTGACTGGGTGAGTCAGTGTGGAAGTCCGTAAGAAATGGAGTAGGTGCGTAAGTGGGTGAGTGAATGGCCTTGTGAGTGAGTGGTTGAGTGCGTGGGTCAATGAGTAGGCAAGAAAGTGTGTGAGTAAGTGGGTGGGTAGCTGGTGGGTTGGTGAATGTGTGAATAGGTGGGTGGGTGAGTGAGTGAATGGCTGAGTGAGTGGGTAGTAACTCAATTAGTGGGAGGGTAGGTGGATGAATGAGTAGGTGAGTGAGTGGGTGACCGAATGAACAAGTGAGTGAGGGGTTGGGCAGGTGAGTGGGTGAGTTGGTGAGTATGTGAATGAGTGGGTGAGGGAGTGGTTGGGTGGGTAAGTGAATGAGTGAGCGAATGAGTGTGTGAGTGAGTGGGTGAATGAGTGAGTTTGTATCGGCGATTGAATTGACGTGTGAGTGACTGGGTACGTGAGTAAATTAGTGAGAGGTTGGATGGATGAAAGGGTAAGAAATTAGGTAAACAAGTGAACAATTGAGTGGATATGTGACTGTGTGATTGTTCGAGTGAGTGGGTGAGAGAATGGTTTGGTGGATAGATGAGTGACTGGTTTGGTGGGTCTGGGAGTGCATCGGTTAGTGAATTGAGTGGGTGAATAGGTGAGTGTGTGAGTGATTAGGTGGTTGTGTGGCTGGGTAAACGACTGAGTGAATGGCTGGGTTGTTTAGTGTGCGAGTGAATAGGGGATTGAGTGTTCAAGTTCAAGTTCATTTGTTAGGTATAGCCCTGTAAGCCATTCGGCTCTTGAATCGGGTGCAACCGCAACAAACCAAAAACTAAAACATGAACAAGAAAACATCTTAAAGTGACTGTGCAAACAGAACATCCAAGAAAAGACAGCAAAATATTGCAGAAAAAGCACTGTACACCAACACTGTGTGCAAAAATCGCAGTGAGATGCAAGTCAAACAACAACAACCACAAGACAACTTAGATTAAGGCCACCAGTCTAACTCTGTACTACAACAAACAAACATGGCCAAACCAAAAAACTTTTCGAAAATCACCAAAATAAAGTCATAAAAGCAATGAAACAGTGGTCATAGGAACTGTGACCGAATTTTCACAATAAACGACGTAAACAACATGTACTACCAAACTCTGCAGCCATAGCTGGCTGCATGAGTCACTCCACAACAGCAGGAGCATCAGTCGGAGTATCAACATTTTTCAATGCACCTTTAAGATCAGCACACTAAATCAAAACACACAGCAGCGATCATCCGGAGCGAAACACAGTGGGTGGGTGAATGGGAATGTAAGTAATTTGGTAGGTGAGTGAGTGTGCGTGGGTGGATGAATGCATACGTAGGTGAGTGGGTAAGTTCGGGAATGCGTGCGTGAGTTAGTGAATAAGTGAGTGTGTGAATGAGTGAGTGGATGGGTACGAGCGTGGGTAAGTGTGTGAGTGAGCCTGCAAGTGCGTGGCTGAGTGAGTATGTGTAAGTAAATTGGTGAGTTTATGAATGAGGGAGTTCATGGGTGAGTATGTAAGTGGGTAGCTTAGTAGGTGAATGGGTGAGTACATGAGCTGGGGATTGGTTACGTCATTAAGCAAGCGAGTGAGTGCGTGGGTTGATTAATAAGTAGTTGAGTGGGTGAATGAGTGAATAAGTGAGTGGGTGGATGAGTGAGTGAGTTGGTAAATGGGTGAATGGTGAGTAGGTGAATGGATGAGTGAGTGAATGAGTGTGTGAATGCGTGAGTTGGTGAATGGCCTTCTCCGATGATCTCCACCTTGCCGTGGTGGAGCAGCTTGTGCATTCTTGAGATTCCATTAGCGATGCCGTCTGGAGCTTAGCCATCAATATGGGTTTACGCTCCCGGTAGAGTCACCCATAGCGGTAATGTCAAGGGGGAAGTGTCCAGACAAAGCCATGAAGGGTGGAGCAGGCAGAAGATGACCTCAAGTCACAACGGTTGTGAAGGCGGAGGAAGGCTGCAGCAGAGAGAGGTTGCCAATCGTTGTGGCCTCCATGCCATTGGACTCTGATCTATCTCTGTCAAGGACCGTGTTTGTGGCTGCATGTGCATCTGTTTCCCCAGATTACAAGATGTTACGCGCAGGCGTCCTTTTGAAAGGGAACAATATCTTGCACATCTTGGATTCAAAGCCCTGCGGCAATCAGCAACGAGTGACGAGAGCATGATAGTGATAGTCTGGCAGCAGCGAGCCAGGAACTGGCACACAGGCAGTGGGTGTTTGATTCAGTCGTCTTGCTTGTGGACAGAGGCAGATAGAGCTTTGAGCAGCTGCACCCATGACTGAGCAGCCCTTTTTGAGATCTGCTTTGCTTACCCCAGTAGGGGAAGGGGCTGGAAAAAGTGCCCTAAAACAGGCTGCCTCAAAACTCCCGACTGGATTACCACGTCCAGTCGTAAGAAACAAAGAAAAAATAAATTTGGAGCCTGGAATGTATGAATTGTGATGTAAATTTCAACCAGCGATCGACCTGAGAGACAAATTGTGATCATCATAAGAGAACTGAGAAGATTTTGGATTGACATCTCTGCACTCTTCTGAAACCGGACTGGCAGATGATGGGCACATTAAGGAGGAGAACGGCATTTACACCTTCTTCTGAAAACGTAAACCAGCTGATGAACCCAGGAACCATGGAGTTGGTTTCGCTATTAAGAAAAGACTCATCAGCCACCTCTCAGAACTCCCTGTCGTCATCAATTAACGCCTCATGACTGTCTGTCTAAGGCATGCAAATATACCGGGTCGCCCTATCCCTCTGCTCCCGGTGATAGTAACAAGGGGACAGGCCGGTTAATAAAGATCCATGACTCCTGTCACAACTGGAGGGTTTCAAAACTCGATCTGAATCTTCAATTGTCCTTAGACCTACCCTCAAAACCTGAGGCCAAGATGCCGGGCCGTGGTGCATATGTGAACCCTATAGGTGTTACATGTGCTTCTCATTTCATTTTATCTGCCATTTGACACACACAATTGGAAAAAAAATTGTGCGTGTTTAACAATGCCGGATGCACCAAACACAATTTTTCTTATATAAAGTAAATAACGACAGTCAGCTACCCACGCACGCAAAGCAAGCTCTCGACAGCCAAATGACAATGACTTTTACAGCAAAAAAGTGTAAACTGGCTTGCCCTATCCTTCTCCTCCTGGAGATAGTAACCGGAAGACAGGCCGGTTAATAAAGACAACATGAATAGACAAGTTTGGAGGCAATGAGAGGATACGCTGCATTGTGTTCTGACCTCCTCTTGAGGTTTGAGTGACTCCACCACCAAGGGACACCAAAGGATTGTGGAACTGCAACTCTTTATTTCCAAGTGATTTTCCCTCCTCTTAAGGATCGAGTGACTCCACCACTTAGAAACATCAGAAAGTTATGGAACAGGAACTCTTTATTTCAAATTGTTCTTCTGAGGAGCATTAGTGCATCTGTAATTATGACCAGATGCACACCAATCGACCGCACGTTAGACAACACCTCGCTGCTCAATCCATGTACAGCTTCCATCCGAATATCAATAGATTCCCTGTACCCTGAATTGATTGCTCCACAGGTGGGCGTGGCCTACTGTGCAGTCACGTGAGTTTATGTGTCCCATCCATGGTCATCATTAACGCCATTGATAACACTGTGTGTAAAAAAAATTGTTCCTGGGTTCTAAGTGTTATTTCCTAATTGCGTATGCCTCAAAAGTACAGAAAATGGCTATTATTCCACACAAACTTAGCTTTTTGACCAGGACATTGATATTTTAAAATGTACTTCTTTTAAATGAGAAAACGGTCGAAATTTTTGTTTTCGTTCACGTAAAGTCTGAAAAAAACAACATATGAATCAAAATGTACATGTATTTATACTAAAGTAATACAAAATTACTACAAAAGGTTTAGACACCAAGGCGCACTACCACAGACAGGACTGGCCACAGCGGACCGATTTATCTGTGGGGAGTTATAACGTTAAGTGGCAGCCACCGGTGGACCCCCGGAAGGTGCTGATACCACCACTGCACATCAAATTGGGCCTTATGAAACAATGTGTCAGAGCTGTAGATAAGGAGTCGGCAGCCTTCAAGTACCTTCAAGACTTCTTCCCTAAGCTGTTTGAGGCAAAGGTCAAAGCCCGTGTCTTCGTCAGACCACAGATGAAGAAGATCCTGGAGTGCAGTGAATTCCCCAAGAAGCTCACTAATGAAGAGAAAGCGGCTTGGAACAGCTTTGTTGCAGTGGTTCGTGGCTTCCTGGACAATCACAAGGTCGGCAACTATGTGGAGCTGGTTGAGACTCTGGTGAAGAACTACGGGGCAATGGGCTGTAGGATGTCCCTCAAAGTTCATATCCTTGATGCTCATCCTGATAAATTCAAGGAGAACATGGGAGCGTACTCGGAGGAGCAAAGCAAGCGCTTCCACTAGGATATACTGGACTTTGAACGCCTCTACCCATGATAGTGTAACTAGAACATAATGGGAGACTACATTTGGGGCTGATTCGTGAAAGTGATTTATGGTTTAATCGTAAATTTCGAAAAACTACTCACTTCTAAATCTTTTGTAATAATTTTTGAAATTGCTTTAGTAAAAATACATGTTAATTTTGATTCATATGTTGTTGTTTTCTGACTTGATGTGAATGAAAAGACACAAATTCGCCAGTTTTCTCACTGAAAATAGATACATGTCAAAATATCACTGTCCTGGTCACAAAAGCAAAATTTGTGGGGAATAATAGCCATTTTTATACTCTTTGGTTCTTTCGGTAAAGTCACGTAGGTAGAAAATAAAATAAATCACGACGTTTCAGGCGCAACACAAGTGTCCATCATCAGGTGGGAAAGCTTGTGTTGCGCCCAAAACGTTGTGGATTCCTCCAGTCACGAAAGCTTCAAATCAAGATTAGTAGCCATTTCCTATACTTTTTAGGCATCACCAATTACGAATTAACACTTACTACCCAGGAACAAAAATTGTGTTACATAGTGTCATTATTTGTGTGATTCATTACATTAAGCTCATACCGACTAAATTAACAACCAAATAGCCACATTTGTGAGTGTCTATGCCCCAACCCTGGAATCACAGGGGGAAATGGAGGGTTTCCATGCCAACTTGGACACAATACTCTCAAGTATTCCTAAGGAAGTCAATATTATTGTTCTTGGGGATTTTAAGGCCAGGGTCAACCGGGTCCATGACCTTTGGAGAGGCACAATTGGAAGGAAAGGTGTCAGCAATACCAACTCAAATAGAGTTCTTCTCGTAACCAAATTTGTTTAGCATTACCTCATCATCACCAACATACTCTTACGTCAGAGAAACTAATTCCAAACATCCTGCATGCACCCCGCTCCAAACTCTGGCTTCTCAATGACTATGTCATTGTCCAAGCCAAGCACTGTCGTGATGTGAACATCAGAAGAGCGATGACGAGTGCAGACGACTATTGGACAGGCCATTGCCTGATCCGCTCCACTATGTATATTACACTGATGAAAAAAAGGTTGAGATGGCCAAGACTTAACATCGAGAATTTGCGAGATACCAGCAATGATAGCACTTCCAGAATATTCTTGGTGCAAAACTCCCAAAATAATATCCTGATATCGAAAACCTGGGTTAAACAGGGCCGCATCATTGCGTCCATCGTGTTTTCAATCTTCATTGATGCTATCCTCCACCTCACAGACCAAAATCCTGTACAGAACAGATGGCAGACTCAACATATTCAAGTCAAAGAGCAAAGTTTTCATCACTTCCATCATGGTACTCCAGTATGCAGATGACAATGCCATCATTGCCAACTCATAAGAAGACCTGCAGTGCGTCCTGGATGTCTTCACAAAGGCATACAAATTCCTGGATCTGGCCCTAAACATAAAAAACACAAATTCTCCACCAACCACCACCTGACGAGACACCGGCCCCAGCAATACATTCTGACAATGTCACCCTCGAAAATATGGATCACTTTTTCTACGTTGGCAGCCTTCTCTCCTTTAAAGCAAGCATCAACATGGAAATACACCACCGCCTAAACTGTGCCAGTAGAGCCTTTTTCCTGATTGAGGAAAAGAGTCTTTGAAGATCGTGGTATCTAGGTAAAACCTAAACTTCACGTCTACAAACCCTACTGTATGGGATTGAAATCTGGACCACGTACAGTAGGCACCTTAAAGCCCTGGAGTTGCACCAACAAAGGTGCCTTCACAAAATCATGAGGATAATTTGGAAAGACAAGCACACTAACGCCAGTGTCTTGGAGGAAGCAAACATTAACAGCATCACCACTACCATCACCCAATACCAGTTCAGATGGACTCGCCACTTTGTTAGAATGCTCAACTCCCACCTCCCAAAACAGGTCCTGTACTCCCAGCTAAACAAAAAACAGCAGGTCCCCGGAGGACAGAAGAAGCACTACAAGGACAACATCAGGATCAACCTCAATAAGTGTCACATCAACACCACCAATAGGGAGGACATTGCTCAGGACAGAACCACGTGGAGGAAGGCAGTCCACGAGGGGGTCACACTCAATAAAAAATAACTTTGCCGTGCCACAGAGGACAAGCGATAACAATATAAGGAGAGGCTTACTACCAAAAAGGCCCAACCATCATCCACCACCACCATCACATACCCTTGCCCACATTGCAGCAGAATTTGCGGATCTTGGATCGTCCTCTTCAGCCATCTGAATATCCACAAACAGGACCCACCAGGAGGACAATCATACTCGACCCCGAGTGATCGCCGATGATGGATGAATGGCTGAATGAGTGAGTGAGTTAGTGAAAAGGTGAATGAGTGAGTGGGCAATTGAGTAAAAATGTTCTCCAGAACAAAGAGCGCTACAACGAGTCACATCATTCTATGCTAAGCGAGGACTGCCTGTACTCTGACAACTTGGCAGAACCCTCGTGAAAAAAAAGTTTTGAGACTCAGTGATGCTTTTCTGGGTAAACAAAATGATATAATAAGCATTCTGTGTACCACCCCACACTCCTTCCCACCCTATCCAGGTATCTCTAACACACCCCTATCCTAGTTCCGGTCGTATCTCTATTTACGAACTTCCTCTGTTTTTTTCAACTACTATACCTCCCCCTACCTCCTCCCCCATGACTATTGGTGCCCCGCTCAAGGATCTGTCCAAAGAAACTTGCTCTTCTTTTTCTTCGATATCTTACCTCTGAAAGCTGTAATTTATTCATTTATTTTTCCCAATCACTTTTTCGCTGACGAAATCTAGATTTGTTTTCCTTTCCCTCCCTTAGTCCTGATCTGCCCTCCATTTTTTCTGACTGCTTAACCACTGGCCAGTCCTGTATGTCATGCCACTACCTCTCCATAAATCCTTATGAAACTGAAATCATTTTCTTCCCTTCTCTCCACTCCCGTCTACCCTGTGCTACCTTCTAATTCCCTCCCTTTTCCCGCACCCCTATCTCCTTTGTTCGCAACCTCGTGGTAATCTTCAACTCCTCCCTCTCCCACCACATCTCTGCGACTACCCACACTTGTCGCTTTCACCTATTCAATATTCGCAAAATCCATCCCCTCATCTCACTATCAGCTCCTAAACTACTGATTCACTTCCTCGTTTTCTCTCACCTTGACTACTGCAACTCTCTTCTTCTACGTCTTCCTGCCTACTACTTTACTCCTCTCCAATAACATCATTTCGGATCATTTTAACCTTCCCCACAATACGCTGACTTCTGCTCTACTTTCCCAACATCATTGGCTCCCTGTCGACTTTCGCTGTCTGTTTTAATGTCTCACTCTTGTCTGTAAATCCCTCCATGGGCTTGTCCCACTATATCTTACTTATTGTATCTCTTACTACTCTGTCCCATCCCGTCCTCTACACTTACAGTTTATACCGTCCCTCTCTGTGCTTCCCTCGCCGTGTTAGCAGTCATGATCTCGTTCCAGTTCCTGCTCCCCTTCACTGGAACCAACTCGCACTGCAGCACACGAAGCAATGATCTTTACCATAACAACCTACAGCTTCCCTTCCTCCCTTTAAAACAACCCCCATCTCTTCTCCACTTTCCCATCACCCTGCCATCCCGTGCTTCTGATATTCCCTGTCCCCACCCCCCAGATACGACCATGCCTACCCCAACCCCTATCACTGCCCCTATCGCAAAACCTATCACTACTCCAACCCCTCCTTAATCACCCCACCTGTCCTAACTGTCACCATTACTACACCACCAATTTTAATAACAACCTTACTCTTTATTTTAATTACTATTATATCGTGTACAATTTCACAATAATTGTAAAGCACCTTGGACTAAGGCAATTTACAAATATCTCACAAAAAATGTATACGTTTTATTATTAAGTGTACATGTTTGAAAATTATCCTTTTGTTTTCCTTAGCGGAGCTGCATCGGCCATTATGAACCTCACCACCCTCTTGGCCATGTACCTCACTGTGGCATGGCACGTGGTCGCCTCCTCTGATGTCACGGGGTCGCCCCAGGCTGCCACCTCTGACGTCACATCGGACGCGGAAGTCGTCTGGGAGAACATGAGAGATGAGGCCGTGGCGTTTTGGCGGGAAAACCGATGCGAATTTCCACATAAGGAATTTTATCCCAGGCAAGGCCCCACTGCAATACACAGTCGTGTCTCACTTAACGAGCGTTTTGTGTTTGTTTGATTTGTTACCATAAATCGCTATCACAAGCTATTGAACTTCGCTCAATTTGTTCCAAAACGAGTGGTTGGCACTCAGGCCTGAGCCAGAGTGCCATCCAGCAGAACCTCCAATTTTTTTGGATTAAGCAGCTTTTTGTGTATCATAAAAATATTGATTGCAATAGATGTCAAACCATGAGATTAAATTGGTGATTGGAGAAACGTATATTGAAAATAGGAAGGGCCCGAGGATGTTTACCTGTGGTGTGCCAACTAGGCATGTCATAGACAATGGCTGTTCGTCACCCAGCTTGACGAACTGTAATCGAACAATCCACCCCAGTACCCTACCGGATACACCGAACCTTGACCATAGCCACCAACTAAGTATCTAATTGTCGATAGTGTCAAAGGTGGCTGAAAATTGAGGCCAACCAACGCTGATCTTGTAGAGGTCATCAGTAATCTTTAGTAGAACCGTCTCAGTGATATTAAACTTCTGGTATGCCAACAGCAATGTTGAATTTGCCCATCGCAGCAATGCTATATGACATTTGGAATCGTACTCGGGTATCTATGTATGTTGAACTTTGTTCACACTATACGAAACCAACCTTACGCTAATTGGCGGTGTAGGGGAAGGACAATAAACTATTCGCGCAATTTTTAACCAGTCTCAGAAACGGCCCTAGCTGAATGAAAGATTTGTCAGGTGGACAAGCAGCAGTGCAAGCACGTCCGATCATGAATTGAGGATATACGTGTGGATTAATTCGAGCAGCGATGTCTTAGTTGGCAGTCATGTGATGAACATCGACACCTCTGACACCGATGTTGGTACTCGGGTCTCGATTTTTGCATTGGTTCCAGGTTTATCAAACTCAGATCGCATACCAAGTGAATGGATTTCGTTCAAGTTAGAAACTGCCATTTTGATCGTCGCCATTTTATTGGCAAAGACAGTCGCAAGTACTCTGCAGAGGCCTGGTTGACTAGTTGATGGGTGGTTGAAGTGCAGCAAACCCTTTTTGACGCCCCACAGTGCATGGGGGTCCTCAGCTGACTCATTGAAGTGCAGAGCATAGAATGATCTGCGAGATCGAATAATACGTCGTTTGTCAGATTTGCAGGTGGCTCTGTAAGCGAGTCAGACAGTCTCGAAACCAGTTTTCTAACAAAGATGCTCCACCCTGTTCTGCATCGCAGTGATCGCCTCTGGTAACAGCCAGTTCCAGCATTATTTTCCCATTATCTTTGTGCTTAATACGGATGGTCTAGTCGTTTCCACGTTGCACGTCACAAGACTGTGATCTGAAATACCTACTTCAATTACAACTTCGATGACAGTTACAGCATCAACGGATGTGAAGATGTGATCGAGGATATTTCCCAAGAGACATGTTGCGCCATTGATTTTCCGGGTGAAACTGTGACTGTCGATAATGTCAGCGAGATCGATACTGATTTTACCACAAGAACCAGTTGGTTTGGGACAGTTCAGATGACCACAGATAATGAAGTGAGAGCCAAGTGACCTACAGTCTAGCAAACCAGAAAGCTAGGAAAATTATTCTGACAGCAGCGATGATGGCAGTCGATAGATAACAGCAATCGTAAGCCCCCGCATGCTCTTCATTATTTTCACATGCAGCAGCTCGATTGACGCGATTGTTAATGAGTCATTCAGGATTTTAACGCAGATGTCTTCATGGTAAATCAGTTCGATCCCACCACCATGCAGGCTGCCAGTGCCAGGCTTCCCGCGATGACGCTCATGTGCAATAGCGTATCAATTACGTGGAGCCTCACACTTAATTACGTCTCGTGAGTCGCCATATACCCAGGTTTTGGTAATGGTCAATATGTCCAGTCCACAATCATTGATCAGGTTTTCCAAAATCCGGCGAAATGTTGGGATTATGGTCAGGGGTGTTGAGACTGAACGGATTTATTTATTTTAATTAATTTTCTCTGTGATGATATTTTTTGTTACATGTATTTTATGTATCCGTTTTTGATTTTTGATTTGCTAAGTAGTGGGGTCTTGTTTTTGTATTATCTTTTCAAGGGACTGGTTAATTGATGTGCAGTGTTGTGGGATACAATGGCATGAATGACGCTATATAAATTACATTATTATTATTTTTGAAAAGAGCTTCATATCTCACCGGATTCCTTAGAAATCTGGAAACGGAAAGAGACACGTAGATATACATTGAAATATATAGATATTAATAGAGACCCACAGAGATGCATAGAGACCCATAGAGATACATAGATACCCGTAGATGTATATATCTAAACACAGACAGGCTCATAGAGACTCGTAGAAATACATAGCGACTCCCAGAGACCCATGGAAACCCGTAGATGTACAGGCTTATAGAGATGTAACTTACTGAACTGCCTCTTCTGGATGTCTGCGATAAAAAGCTTCACAGCTCATCGGATTCATCCAGTCTAAATAAACATTTTGAAAATAAAGATTCTGATCTCTGGATGACACCAACTGAGTATTCTTACAAATTAGACTATCCTGGGAACTGAGTTTTAAAAGAGTTTCAGAAAACGCTTCTCTTTCGTATTGTGCGCGAGTGTATGACGTGCGTGAACGTTTACAATGTTATTGTGTGACTTTACTCTGTGTGTATGTGTGAGTGACAGAGGGGGGATCAGGCATACAAAGGTCAGTGCGCTGTGCTGCAAACCCGGCAATCGGAGTTCAATTCCGCTCACGACCACCAAGATCAGTGACGGTTATCTGAACCGGTCTTGACCCTCCCCTAGGTCGACTCAGCCTCAAATGAGTAGCTTGTGCGACGTGAAAACATCGCTACTGGGGAGGCAATGTCCGTCAGGCGTAGTGCTGGCTACCCAGCCCCTCGTGTACCGTGCAGGCCTTCATAGCTGCTACTCACTGACTGCACTTGTCCTAAAAGTGTTTTACGGCTACACGGGGACATCTTTGTCTTTGTCTGTGTCTATAGGTTTGACGTCTGCTCACGTGTCTACATCCCAGGAAACCAGGTCATGTCGCTGTGCCGTGCTCTCTTTAACATAACACGCGCACTCTGCCACCCGCAAAGCGCCAACTCGGATCTTCTGGACACGTTGCTACACATTGAGGACCTGGTGGGCCAGGAAAACACCACACAGGTGGCTATGGTCTCTGTGTGTGAGTCTGTGGGTCTCTGTGTGTGAGTTTGTGGTTTTCTGTGTGTGAGTCTATGGGTCTCTGTGTGTGAGTCTATGGCTCTCTGTGTGTGAGTCTGTGGATCTGTGTGTGGGAGTCTGTGGTTCACTGTGTGAGTCTGTGGGTCTGTGAGTGGTGAGTCTATGGATCTCTGTGTGATAAGTCTATGAGTCTCTGTGTGGTGAGTCTATGGGTTTATGTATGAGTTTGTGGATCTCTGGGAGAGAGTGGTGTTCATTCCGTTTGTTGCGCCAGCCGAGCCAGGATTAAGAAAAAACTTCACTCAATTTTCACCCATGCAAACGGAGAATAGCACAGACTAATTGTGTTACTAATCTAACATGCAAATGAACACAATACCATATTTCAAAATCACAATTAAGGGACAAACAACATTATATATATGCTCTTTAAAAGAACGATGTTTGTTTCTTAAAATGCCATTCATTGATTGGGAGGGAGCGGTGTCCCAGCTTAGGCTGTGGTGGGTTGGCAATTCAAACTTTGTGGTAAAGTGGATTTTCAAAAATACCTCTCCGTATGTGAAGCACCCACTCACAAACCCACTCATCCACTCACAAACACAAGACAAAGATCTACCATATAGCCTTAACTGACTGTTGAGGCAAGTGCTATTCGCCAGCACCTATGAAGGCTAACACAGCACACAAGGGTGTGGTTGGCCAGCAACTCGCCCAACCGCCTTTGTCTCCCAAGTAGCAATGTTTACACACCGCGCCTGGTACTCATTTGAGGCCGAGTCGACCTAGGTGAGGCCTAGGACCGGTTCAGATAATCGTATCTGATGGTGTCCCTGAACAGGAATTGAACCAGGGTCACTGGATTCGTAGTGCAACCCGCTAACCACGACACTCGCTCCCGACACACCCACTCACTCACCCACTAAACTAATTAATTCACCCAATCAGCCATCCAATCACTCACCCACCCTCCCACCGACTCACCCACCCAACTCACTCACCCACTCACTGCAGGCATTAATATTGAACTTCTTGCACACCATGTCTAAACAATCAAGCTAATCAGAGGTGTGTGGAAAGGATAACAATCTAAACACAAAAAGCAATTCTGAAGAAATTAGTTTGTAATCTAGATGATTTAAAAATGTGACAGCTCCAGTGGCTTCCTAATTTCGTAAGGAAGAGCGTTCAAGACGGCCGCAGAAGCGCATCCGAACATCCGGGATGCAGTGACCGTATTTTGTTTGACGGCGAGCCAAAAGCCGCTGCGAGGATGATCGGAGGTCGCGTGATGATGTATGCTCCTTGACGATATTTGGCAGCTATTGTGGTTCATTTGTGGTGAGCACTTTGTGTAATGACTGGCACCTGATTATGCAATCATTCGGCAACTCGAAGCCAACGCAGGTCAGGGAGCACTGTATAGACGTTCCCAGATCTTGTAGTTCCCGTCATGACCGATGCCGAATAATTGTGTATACGCTGCGGCTGGGTAATGTTTTTTTGTCAAACATCCCAAAAGGTAGTATGCTGCAATAATGCGGCCTTGTCGATCCTATGCTACACCGCCACGGTGTTGGCGACGTCACGACTCAACAGAGGTCGAATGTGTAGTCGAGTTCCGATGTGAAAATTGCAGGACCTAACTATAGTTTGCATGTGGTCATCAAACGACGTGTTACAGTCGAGTGTGGTGCGACGACTATTGAGATGAGAAGAACACTGCATCCGGGTATCTGCGACCCTCCACATTTGATTATCCCACAATTTTTTTTCACTTACTGGCAAGGGAGGTTCCATGGTGTTTTCACTTCAGTCCGAGTGCCAACCAGTGAAACGGCTGTTTTTATTTTTGGATGAAGCAGCGTTTCGTTTCATGAAAACCACACGTGCACTGCTTACATCCACCCTTCAGTGTTCACTTCACTGCGGAGTACAAATAACTTTACCGGGGTCTACCACAATCATGAAGGTCCTTCACTAAGGTCCTTCATGATTGTGAGCAGAAGGCATGGCACTCCAAAAACACAAAGAATAATCTAAAGCCCTGGTCTTTTAATGATATCATAGGCCTTGACCAGGTCAATAAATCAGAGATGTAGGTCCAGTTAACATTGTCTACATTTCTGTTTAAGCATTCCGAAAGAGAAAATGGCACCCATGCACGACTGCCCCAATCTGAAATCACACTGGGGCTCCGCAAGCGTCTCCTCGTCATATCTGGCAAGGCGATATTGGATAATTATTGCCAGAACTTTTCCCGGCATACTGAGGATGGAGATGCCTTGGTAATTGTTGGAATCAGTGCTGTCCTTTTAAAAAAAAAATAGGGAGTAGGCCACTAGGGCATCCTTCCTGTCTTGCGGATCCTGTCTCGTGGACCAAACAGTTGGAATGATGTTATAGAGGGCAGTCTGAACACACACACACAACCCTCCCTCAGCAGTTCCCTTAAAGGATCATCTCTCCTCAGAATTTTACCTGGTTTAAAGCTTTGGATCGCCCTTCACACTTCCTCAACAAATGGCACATTAGCAAACCACTCATAAAGAATGGCGATTTGCTCCAATATTTGAGGCACAGCAGCACCAGCAGGGTCAACCCCACATTGCACGTTGATGTTGTTTAAGCTGAGCGGGTTTCCTTCCCCCAAAACATCACAAAAATTGTCAGAAAACCTGTGAACTATTTTTGTGGGTCGCTGTTTTGAAACTCATTCTTTTCAAATCAGGAGGAGGGGAGGAGTTGCAAGTGATGATGAAATTCACATCTGCAGCTTTCATCAGCTAGACGAGGCCAGACTATTGGGGGTTTGAGTGGGGTCCTTGATGGATGATTGCCACCACAGTCAAAGTATGGTATGCACATCTTACAGATGACAAGCAGATGGTCACTCGAAAGATCAGCTCCACTGTAGGTCCTGATAGAGGACTTGGACCCCTAATCACTGTTCCGTAACAATGTAGTCCAGCAAATGTTCTTGCTTGAACCCGGCGTGCAATAATTATGTTATATGAATGCACCAATGCCAGAACAGCTTGTTGGTGATTTCAAGCCATGGGATGCACAGAAGTCTAGCAGCCTCCTACTATTGTTAGTGAGCTGATCTGGGCTATACTTTTAAATCACTCCAGACCAGATGTCTACGTCATGACCCACTCGGGCATTCAAGTCAGCTAAGAGGACGACTCTATCCCGTGTGGCCACTTTAGCCAGCACATCGGACAGGAGGTCATAAAAGACATCTGACTCATCAGCCATTTCTGCAACCTCCACTGATGTTCATCTTCAGTGGGGGCGTAAGCCAACATCACAACCATCGCTCCACTCCTATTGATGGGGATGATCTCCCACAAAAGCCTGTGACTCAAGGATTCTTACACCTCGCCTCTATGCTCCTACGCCCCTTCATTCTTTTTTTCAAAAGTGTCACTTCTTGTTGTTTGGCAATTTCTTTCCCTGAGTGAAGAATTGTCCACCCCTCGTGGTGACTGGAGCCAAATCCATTCCACCAAACCTCCTGTATATCACATAATTCCAAGCGGTACTAGTCCAGCTCTCGACAGATGAAAGGAAGCCTCTCCTTTGTAGTGAGTGTACAGATATTCCGCCTGGCCGACCTCAGCCTTTTCTAACCCGCGAAGGGAGTGGTACAGTCTGGCTCCGTCAAGTGTGGTTTGGAAGACGGCGTCATGCCTTTCCTCCCTGGGGACTCCAGCACAAGTTTAAGTGGGTGTTTCCATCATGGCTACTGGTATGAATTAGTTCTAAAATGGGGGGTGGGGGGGAGGTTACCGACTCCTGGTACACACTGATCTTGGTACACACGTACATACAGACATATGCACGTCCTACTCACACTCAATTCAGCATCACCTTCGCCTAAACACACCCATCACTCACCGCAACGCACTCAGGTCTGCCTTACTGTATTTACCCTCTCACTGCACTCTCACATATATTGACTGTACTATAGACCGAACCAAACCACTACACTCTATACCACACACACACCAAGTTACACCAAAGACCGCAAAATGTATCAAACACTACTGTAAACTATGCCACCTACTCACCTATTAACACACTCACCCAACCACTCACTCATCTAACAATCCACCCAATCGTACACCAACCCACACCCCCACTAAATTACTCACTCACGAACTAATTAACTCACCCACTCACTGGCTTACCCACCCACTGAATTATCCAGTCGCTCACCCAAATACGTATTTATCTATTCACCCACACAGTCACCAAATCACTCATTGACAAAATCACTTCGTCACTCACTCATCAACTAATTATGTGACTCACCCACTCAATCACTTACTCACATACTCACCCAATTACATACTTACTCAGACATTCACCCACTCACTCATTCACTCACCAACTCATTCACCCACACACATTCACTTACCCACTGAATCATCAACTCACCTCGTAACTCACACAATCACTCATCCACCCAATCACTCAACCACCCACTCACTCAGCAACCCATCCACCGATACACCCACCTGCTAACCCACTTACCCAATAAAAAAAAGAATCCCCGTATAGCCGTAACAGACTAATAGTGGTGTTAGTGAGCACATATGAATATTGATCTGGCACACGAGAGGGTGGTTGCCAGCACCATGCCCGGCCGTCTTTGTCTCTCCAGTGGCGATGCTTACACACTGCACCAGGTACTTATTTAAGGCTCAGTCGACATAGGGGAGGCCCAGGAGTGGTTCACATAATCATCACTGGTGTTGGCCGTGACCAGGAATTGAACTCAGTTTGCCGGGTTGGTAACAGCGTGATAACTGCGACACTACCGCTCACCTTACCCACACACTCACCCACCCACTCACGTGCTCACCCACCCACTTGCTCACCAACTAATCAACTCACTCACTCACTCACGCATCCACCCACTTACCCACAACTCCACTCACCCACCCACTCACTCACCCTCTCATCCACTCACCCACAAACCCATCCACTCATCCACAAATCCACCCACTCACTCACTCACCCACCCACTCAACCACTCACTCACTCAACCCTGTCTGCTCACTACCCCCACCCCATTCGAGGTCTGTTCGGCTCTGGAGCGGCTGGACTCGATGGGCGTCATCCCGCAGGGCGAAGCTTGGTTCGTTCCTCTGAGGGCGGTGCTCACGCACAGAGCCATCTGCTCCAAGTTCTGCGCCTTTGGGCAGGCAAGGCCTCTCTGCGTCTCTCTGCACCTGGCCTACAACTTCATAGCACAGGAGGGCTGGCCCGGTAAGGATCTGATGGCCTGAGCCACACACCCACACACACACCTACTCATTCACCGACTGACTCACCCACTCTCTCACCCGCTCACTCACCCACCCACTCATCCACTCACTCACACAGTCACTCATACAGTCACCCACTCACCCACCGACTCTCACCCACTCTCTCACTCACTCACCCACTCACTCACTCACCCACTCACGAACTCACCCACCAACTAACTAACCGACCCACTTACCAACTCACTCGCCCAGTCACCCACTCACTTACGCACTCAATCGCCCCCTCATCAACTCACCCACTCAATCACGCACTCACACAGCCACTCACGCACTCACACAGCCACTCACGCACTCACCCACCCATTCACCAGCCACCCACTCACACAGTCAATCATCTGTCACTCACTCACCCACCAACCCACTCACTAACTAACTCACTCACTCACCCACTCACTCCCTCACCAAGTTACTCAACCAGTTACCCACTTACCCACTCAATCAACCACTCACTCACCCACTCAATCAACCACTCACTCACCTGCTCACCCAGTTACTCGTCCAGTCACCCACTCACTCACCCACTCACCCACTCACCCACTCACTCAACCACTCACTCAACCACTCACTCACTCACACACTTACTCACTCACCAACGCACTCACACACTCACTCAACCACTCACTCACATACTCACTCATCCAATCACCAACTTACTCACCCAGTCACCTAGTCACCCAGTCACCCAATCACCCACCCAGTCACCCATTCACACACACAGTCAGCCACTCACCCACTCACACAGTCACTCATTTTGTCACTCACCCACCCAGTCACTCCCTCACCCATCCACTCACTCACCCAGTCTCTCACCCACTCAAACACCCACTCATCCACCCACTCATCCACCCACTCACTCACACACCAACTTACCCAGTCACTCACCCACTCACCCACCCACTCACCTACTCGCTCAACTGGTCACTCACCCACTCACCCACTTGCTCAATCACTCACTCACCCATTCACTTACTCACCTCCTCATTCACACAGTCACTCATCCAGTCACTCACCCACCCAGTCCCCCACCCACTCACTCACTAACTCACCCACCCATTCACTAACTCTCTCATTCACCCACTCCCCCACCCAGTCAACCAGTCACCCACTCACTCACCCAATCACCCACGCAGTCACCTAGTGCGATGGATATATTGCCACTGGTGAGACAAAGGCGGCTGGGCGTGGTGATGGCCACCCACCCCCTCGTGTGCCTTCATAGATGCTACTCACAAGCCGCACTTTTTCCAATAATTTGTTAAGGCTATGCGGGGGATCTTAGTTTTTGTATTTTTTGTGTTTGCTAATACTGTGAAAGGCAATGGTTTGCTGTACTTGTACATACTAATATATACAGCAGGGGTCCTCAAACTTTTTAAACAGGGGGCCAGTTCACTGTCCCTCAGACCGTTGGAGGGCCGGACTATAGTAAAAAAAAACTATGAACAAATTCCTATGCACACTGCATATATCTTATTTTGAAGTGAAGAAACAAAACGGGAACAAATACAATATTTAAAATGAAGAACAAGTAAAGTTAAATCAACAAACTTGCCAGTATTTCAATGGGAACTATGGGCCTGCTTTTGGCTAATGAGATGGTCAATGTCCGGTTCCATATTTGTCACTGCTAGTCGTAACAAGTGATGCAAGTGTGCATCCGTTAGTCTAGATCTGGTTGGAGATTTCAAATGTTTCATTCTGGAAAAAGTCTGTTCACAGACATAAGTGCTGCCAAAGATGGTTGCCATTTTGAGTGCATGGTTCCTGAGATGAGGATATGTCTCAGAGAAGAGAGATGCATATAAACTATGAAGGCTGCTTGACTTGAATGCGTCTTTCAGAGAGTCACAATTCTGCAGTTCAGCCAGTTCCATTTGGTAAATTGTATCCACATTTTCAATGTCAATAGAAAATGGGTTACGGAAAAGCTGTATGTCCTGTTCATGGAGATAAAGCTCTTTAAATCCAAATTGGAACTCCTTTTGCAATTTTTCCAGTGAATCCACACATGTTTTGTTTGGGAATGCAACCAATGGTTTTTCCGCTAACAGATTTTGAGTTGTAGGGAGATGGCAGAAGTTTTCCTCCTTCACTTGTTTGATGAGGAGGCCTAATTTTACTTCAAATGCTTTGACATGTGATTGCATATCACAGATGAGCTTCCCCTTTCCTTGAAGTTGCACATTGAAACTGTTGAGTAGCTCTGTTACATCTGTCAGAAAGGCAAGGTGCAATTTCCATTCTGCATCATTGAGCTCTGGTACTTCTTTGTTTTTTTAAAGCAGAAAAGCTGTAATCTGTGGAAGTAAGTCATAGAAACGTTTCAAAACTCTCCCTCGACTCAGCCAACGGACATCTGTGTGATACAGAACAGCTTCATAGTCAATATTTAGCTCAGACAGAAATTCCTGAAATTGTCTGTGGATTAGTGCATGAGCTCTAATGAAGTTAACACAAGATACCACAAATTTCATAACAGTCCCACTTCAGTGATTTACTACACAGCGCTTGTTGGTGGATGAGGCAGTGTATGGCTATTGGATGAGAATGGTTATGTTTGTCCATCTCTTGGTTAATGCGAGCAATTACTCCTTTCTTAGACCCCACCATGCTAGGAGCACCATCAGTTGTCACACTGGCTAGTTTAACCCAGTTCAGCTCCAAACCATTCACATTTTGGCAAACCTTTTCATAGATATCCTGTCTTCTTGGTTCTTTCGGTAAAGTCACGTAGAAGGGAAGTAATAAAATAATAAAAATAAAACATAATAAAATAATTCTCACGACGTTTTAGCCACAACGCAAGCAGCCGTCCTCAGGTGAAAACCAGGTCTGTCGGGGAGACAGCGTCTGAATGAAACAGCACACGAGTTTGGAGCATATGTAGTGGTGGTGTTGACGTGCGCCGACTGTGACAGTGATGGATCACGGGGCGGCACGGGGTGCGGGGTTGGGCACGCGTTGTAGGCGTGGTATGGACGCGCGCGCCGGGAGTGACAGATGACGGGGCGGCGCGGCGTGGGTGGTGAGGCACGCTGAGATGTGGGAAAACAGGATCGTAGCCAGCGCCCAGTGATTGGTCGAATAGGATGGGTGCTCGCAGCGACGTCCGCAGGTGGGGTATAAAGGGGGACGCGCGAGAGCACTCGGGGAGAGTTATCCAGTTGAAGACCGAAGACGGAGTTGAAGACCTAGTGCCCCGAGACCCCTAGTCCCGCCGTCCTTGTAGGGACCGGGGCCCTGTGTGGCTCGGAGGCGAGACTGTGGGACCCGGGGTCCGACGCCCACGTGGGTCGGGCTGGGGACCCACAGTCAAGACGGACACCCCGGGCAGGGAGTGTCCAGAGTAGCTCAGTGGGCGTTAGTCGCCGAGTAGCTAAGTGGGTGTTGGTCACCCGAGTAGCTCAGTGGGCGTTAGTCGCCAGGGTAGCTAAGTGGGTGTTGGTCACCCGAGTAGCTCAGTGGGCGTTAGTCGCCGAGTAGCTAAGTGGGTGTTGGTCACCCGGGTAGCTGAGTGGGCGTTAGTCGCCAGGGTAGCTAAGTGGGTGTTTGTCACCCGAGATACTAAGTGGGTGTTAGTCACCTGTGAACGAGTTTGGTGAAATAAAGAGTGTGCTACCCGTGAAGTCGTCTCCCGCCGAGTTACTACATTACAACTGGCGTCAGAAGTAAACCTGTCTTCAAGAAGAATGGACACGAGGAAGACTACCCGTACCCACGAGCGAGGTCGGGAAGACGACGGCGTACCGGGGACACCAACCTCGGGAGGAGAGGACGAGGAGTTGCCGCCGATGCAGCACTTCGCGGTGATGGCCGACGCTCCGCTCGCCTCCGACACCAGCCTCCAAGACGCACACTCCCGGTTGGCGGAGTTGCTACTCGCCGCCGCCGCTGTCTTGGCGGACATCTCCGTTCCGGCGAGCGAAAAAACGGCTGCGGGGTTGGTGGAGAAAGCGAGGTTGGAGGGATCCAGCCAAAAGGCGCTTCGCGCCAAAAGTCTGGAAGTTGCCGCCGTTTTTGAGGGGCCGCCATCGATTGGCGGGAAGCACGGACACCACGTGGCCGGAGACCTCCGCTCAGCGCAGCCCACGTCATCAGCGCGCGCCGGAGCTCTCCATTTTGCGCCTGTCGACCGAGCCGACATTTTACACAACTACAGCGGAGCGCGGGAAAATCTCTCCGACGTCGACGACGATCGGGTCCTCCAGCAAAGATTGCCCGCGCTGTCGGCGTTCAAGGCGGATGGGGGCGACTGGGGAGCCTTCCAACGAAGGTTCCTCGCTCATCAGGAAATGTCGGGGTGGTCCGACACCACTGCCCTGCGTGCGTTGCCAGCGATGCTCGACGACGACGCGCTTGCAGCCTTCACATCTGCTGCAAGGTCGTCCCGCTCTACGCTCCAGGCCGCACTACACCTGATGGCGAAGGTGTTCGGACCGCCCTCCACCTGTCGCCACCAGTTCTACGATCGGCGAAAGGTGGCTGGAGAAACGACGCTCGCCTATCGCACGGCGCTGCTCGCCTTGGCGGACGCAGCTTTTCCCCGCATGGACAAGGAGGGGAAGGACGCCATGGTGACGGAGCAGCTGCTGGCGTTGGCCCACGAGTTGGGGGTCCCCATTAATGTGGCGGACGAAATGGATATCTGCTCCCTGGCGATCGCCACGAGCATTCACGCGTACGAGGTCCTCAAACGCAAGCCGGGGGTCGTCTGCAAATTGGCGGGGAACGCGGCACTGGCCGCCACGATCGCCGAACCTCAGCCAGCTGCGGATCAGGAGCAGGCCTTCGCTGCATCGCGTCCGGGGGAGTGGAGAACGGGAGGTCGTTCGCCCACACGTTCATCCCGCAAGCTGGAGCAACCGAAACCTACGACGTCCCTCGTCGTCTGCTACAACTGCGGCCTTCGGGGTCACGTCGCAGCCGGGTGCCGGGCCCCGCGTCAGCGCGCCACAGGACCACGTCGGGACGACGACCAGGCCCACAAGTCATCCCAACAAAACCCGGCAAGTCGCGGCACCTCACACGCTCGGTCCACATACACGGCACGTTCGGGTCGCCGCTTGGCGGTGGGGGGTTCGCGGCTGGGTGCCGGGGGTTCACTTCGGCGAGGGGGGTCCGTACACGGCCCGCAAGCAGTCGAATGGTCCGAATTGGCCCACAGGATAGTGGCTGCGTCGGCCGGGTCGTCCGTGGTAACGGGGTTTATTGACGGGGTTGAGGTCCGGGTGCTTGTGGACACGGGTGCGTCGGCCACTATCATTTCGGACCTTATTTATAACATTCTTCCCGTCCAAAGTAGACCCCTTCTGCCAGTGGACGTGTCATTTTATGCGGCGAATGGGGGATCCCTGGGGATCATCGGCCAGATTCGGGCGACTATTTGCATTGGTGACATCAAATTGGCGGGCCCTATTTTTGTATCATCATCGCTGGCCGTTCCCTGTTTGCTAGGTACGGACTTTTTGTCCAAAATGCCCATCAAAATTCTCATAGATCAGGCCTGTATTGAGCTTCCGTCGGGTCGGCGGGTTGCGTTCTTGACGAGCCCTACCAAAATACGCACGGTTTGTGCGACGGTGCAGGCGCTGGCAACTCAGACTGTACGGGTGCCCCCGGGATCGCAAATGTTGGTACCCCTTCGGTTGAGGAAACCACTCGAGGTGGGTGCGGAGGCACAGGGAGTGCTGTTGGGGCCGTCTAACAGGGCCAGAAAGGGCCTCGACTTAGCGGTTGCTCAAACCATGGTGAGAGGGGACAGTGAGCCGTTCGTAATGGTCCTGAATACGGGGTCGCGGCCGGCCGTAATTGCGCAGGGAACGGTGCTGGCTCACGCCGCGCCGCTACCCGTTGAGGAACGGCTCGTGGCTCAAGCAGATTTCACTGTCGAGTCGCATCCTCCAAGTGATGAGGGGACAGAGTGGTTGGACTCGTTGTGTGCCGGTTCTGCTAACTTGTCCAAAGTGCAATTGGGAGCATTGAGGGGTTTGCTACTCGAGTTTGCTGACGTGTTCAGCAAACATAAGTACGATATCGGCTGCACGGACCTGTTGCGCCACCACATAGCTACAGGGGACGCGGCCCCTATTCGACAGAATCCCTTCCGGCTCAGCCCAGCCGAGAAGGAGCATGTGCAATCGGCGGTTAATGATATGTTGGCGGCCGATATCATTTCGCCCTCTTCTAGTCCGTGGGGTGCTCCTATTGTCCTAGTTAAAAAACAGAACGGGTCCTTGCGGTTTTGTGTCGATTTCCGCCGCTTAAACAAAATCTCGATGGCGGATGCGTATCCGCTCCCCAGGATGGATGAGTCGCTGGATGCCTTGGCGGGAGCACAGTTTTTTTCCACACTCGATCTGCTTTCCGGATTTTGGCAATTGCCACTCGATAACGAGTCTAAACCTAAAACCGCTTTCCGGACACCTGGTGGCCTATTTGAATTCAACCGTTTGCCCATGGGCTTACATTCCGCTCCCGCCACGTTCCAGAGACTCATGGAATTGGTTTTGTCGGGCCTCCAATGGGACACCTGTTTGATTTATCTCGACGATATCATCGTCTTCAGTCGGACTTTTGAGGAGCACCTCCAGCGATTGAGAGCGGTGTTCCTCAGGATGCGTTCCGCTAAGCTTAAATTTAAACCGGCTAAATGTTTTCTGCTGCGGGAATCGGTCAGGTATTTGGGCCATATCGTGAGTCGTTCAGGGATCTCGACAGACCCTGCTAAGACGCACTGCGTCAGCTCATGGCCAACGCCAACCTCGGTCACGGAGGTTCGCAGTTTTATTGGTTTCGCCTCCTATTACCGTCGTTTTGTCAAGCAGTTTGCCACCATAGCCAGGCCCCTGCACGCTTTGACGGCTAAGGGTGTGCGGTTTCACTGGGGGGCGGAAGAGGAGGCTGCGTTCTGCTCCCTTCGTGACGCCTTGGTGCAGGCGCCCCCCTTGTGTTACCCCGATTTCACACAGCCGTTTTTGCTTGACACAGATGCCAGCAACACGGGTATCGGGGGGGTGCTCTCACAGGTGGTCGGGGGGGTTGAACGGGTGGTCGCCTACGGTAGTAGAGTTCTTTCCCCCGCCGAACAACGCTATTGCGTGACTCGCCGTGAATTGTTAGCGATTGTGTTTTTTACACAGCAATTCAGGCCGTATCTTTACGGCCGTCATTTTACGGTCCGTACGGACCATGCGGCTCTACAATACGCTATGCGCGTGGCACAGCCATCGGGCCAATTGTCCCGATGGTTGGAGGTCCTTCAGGACTACCAATTCACGACGATTTACCGCAAGGGATTGCGACACTCAAATGCGGACGCCTTGTCGCGGTTGCCACCGTGCACGGACTGCACATGTTTGCTGGGATCGGCGCGGTGCAAACCCCCGGTCGCCGACACCCTGGGAGTTGCGCTCGCCGCCACTGACACCCCGGGAGTCGACGCTCCCACGGGGAGGGATTCGCTGTTGTCGTTGCCCCTCATTGAGTGGGGCCGTCTCCAAATGTCCGACAGCTCCCTACTTACGCTACGTCGAAAAGTTGGCGCTCCCGAGGTAGGGGATGCGCGGGTCGGTTCCTGGGTGTGCAGACAGGGCCTTTTGATGAAGTGGGACAACATGTCCCGGCGTCACGTGCTCGTTGTGCCTGTTGCTATGCGGGGTAGGGTCGTTCTGGCAGCTCATGAACGGCTCATGCATCTGGGTTTTCACAAAACGCTCGCCCTAATCCAGCGAGACTATTATTGGCCGGGGATGGGTAATGACGTGGCGAACATTCTTAAGGGATGCGTAGGGTGTGCCAAAAGAAAACCGCCACCATTGGCAGCTAATCCACCGCTGCAATCCATTCAAGTTTCGCGCACAAACGAATTGGTTGCGTTGGACATCTTGGGGCCCTTTCCTGCTACACCGAGGGGAAATAGGTTCCTGCTGGTTGGCGTAGAATACTTCACCCGATGGCCCATGGCATGGCCACTCGCCAACCAGTCGGCTGCAGCGGTGGCGGACGCCTTCGTCCAGGGTTATGTTTTGGACAAGGGCGCCCCCGAACGCTTGCTGACGGATCAAGGAAATAATTTTTCGAGCGTTTTGTTGCGCGAGGTGTGCGACCTGTTGGGTACAAAGAAAGTGCGTACTTCCCCCTACCACCCGCAGACTGACGGGATGGTTGAGCGTCTGAACAGGACGATTACGTCTATGCTGTGCCAACAGGTCTGCGACGATCAGGTTGATTGGGACTTACAGGTGCCGGGGGTACTCGCGGCCTATCGAATGGCCCCTCATGCGGCGACGGGGTTTTCCCCATTTTTTCTTATGTATGGGCGGGAGGCCGATCCGGCCATGGACGTCCAACTGGGGATTTCCCAGCCACGTGCAAAATCAAAATTGGCAGACCACATCAAATTTAATATCGCCAAATTGACTGAAGCGCGGGAGGCGGCGAGGTTGAATTCGCGGTCTCGGCAAATCGCGAACGAGAGATTGCATGGGCGGAGGGTGCATACGTATGATTGGAAACCAGGCGATAAGGCCTGGCTGCATTGTCCACATGCACCGTTGGCTACGTCCCCCAAATTGTTGAGACCTTGGAGGGGACCGGTGGAAATTGTGCGGGTTGCACGACCCCAGAGTATACAGATTAAATGGGAAAAACGCCGTTGGTACGTGCACCCCTCCCGACTGAAGCCCTATGCGGCACCGTGTGACCCCGTTCTGTGCCGTAACGACCGGGCGTGTGATGTGACCGTCGACTTGGGGAGGGAGGTGTCGCAGGCTGATCCTCACGTGTCTCCACCTGACCCACCCCCAGGTGCCTCGGGCTTGACGGCTGCTGACCGTCGGGAACCGGAACCCCGCGGCACGCACGGGTCCTCGATGCCTGGCCAATGTCTTCCTGAACTGCCGGCACCACCGGACGGTCAACCGCGTCTGGTGCCGTACGACGGACCGGCAAGGCGGACTCGGGCTAGGGCACAACAATTTTCATGAAGACATTTTTTTTCTTCGACGCCGAGCTCGCCCGGTGTTCCCCTCTGCCGGGGTAATGTCCCGTTGTAGGGACGCTCGGAAAGAATGGGACGCTGCACGAGTCGTTGAAAAAAAAAAAAAAAAAAAATTTCCCTTTATTTTTCTTTCTGCATACACATTGGTATTGTCACTCGCCGGATTGTATATATTGTTCTGTTGTCGCGGTGGCATTGGTTGATGGTTGCGGATGGTAGTGTTCGCGTTGTGTTGTGTTGTTACGTTAGTTGTTGTTCTTGTTGTTGTGTTGTGTTACGGGGCACACAGGGGGGTTTGTATATTTTTATAGCAGCCGGGTCGGCTGCGAGCTATGTGGTAGGGGGTGATGTAGTGGTGGTGTTGAGGTGCGCCGACTGTGACAGTGATGGATCACGGGGCGGCACGGGGTGCGGGGTTGGGCACGCGTTGTGGGCGTGGTATGGACGCGCGCGCCTGGAGTGACAGATGACGGGGCGGCGCGGCGTGGGTGGTGAGGCACGCTGAGATGTGGGAAAACAGGATCGTAGCCAGCGCCCAGTGATTGGTCGAATAGGATGGGTGCTCGCAGCGACGTCCGCAGGTGGGGTATAAAGGGGGACGCGCGAGAGCACTCGGGGAGAGTTATCCAGTTGAAGACCGAAGACGGAGTTGAAGACCTAGTGCCCCGAGACCCCTAGTCCCGCCGTCCTTGTAGGGACCGGGGCCCTGTGTGGCTCGGAGGCGAGACTGTGGGACCCGGGGTCCGACGCCCACGTGGGTCGGGCTGGGGACCCACAGTCAAGACGGACACCCCGGGCAGGGAGTGTCCAGAGTAGCTCAGTGGGCGTTAGTCGCCGAGTAGCTAAGTGGGTGTTGGTCACCCGAGTAGCTCAGTGGGCGTTAGTCGCCAGGGTAGCTAAGTGGGTGTTGGTCACCCGAGTAGCTCAGTGGGCGTTAGTCGCCGAGTAGCTAAGTGGGTGTTGGTCACCCGGGTAGCTGAGTGGGCGTTAGTCGCCAGGGTAGCTAAGTGGGTGTTTGTCACCCGAGATACTAAGTGGGTGTTAGTCACCTGTGAACGAGTTTGGTGAAATAAAGAGTGTGCTACCCGTGAAGTCGTCTCCCGCCGAGTTACTACATTACACATATATAAGCTGGGTTGGAAACGGGGGAAAGAGCGCCTTGACAAAAGAATTTGCATATCAAGAGGAATTTAGCATATTTATGGGAAATGCAGGAATGTTATTAGTACTACATATGCAGCACGGGCATATGTAGCACGGGCATATGTAGTACTAATCACATTCCTGCATTTCCCATAAATATGCTAAATTCCTCTTGATATGCAAATTATTTTGTCAAGGCGCTCTTTCCCCCGCTTCCAACCCAGCTTATATATGCTCCAAGCTCGTGTGCTGTTTCATTCAGACGCTGTCTCCCCAACAGACCTGGTTTTCACCTGAGGACGGCTGCTTGCGTTGTGGCCGAAACGTCGTGAGAATTATTTTATTATGTTTTACTTTTATTATTGTATTACTTCCCTTCTATATGACTTTACCAAAAGAACCAAGAAGATGAATCCCTGCAGTCACGAAAGCTTTAAATAGAAAGATATCCTCTCCTGTAGTTGTTCCTTTGATGCTTTGCAGTGCAGCAAGCTCTTCTGTGACTTTGAAATAGTCATTCGTCCCACGAATAAAAATTAGAAGTTGTGCAGAATCACGAACATCATTGCTTTCGTCGAGTGCCAAGGAAAAATAGGAAAGTTTTTTTGTAGAGTTTTACAAATGCTGATGCAAATTGTCTCCCATTTCTTCAATCCTCCGTGTAATTGTAGGTCCTGAAAGACTCACTGTACTAAATAAATCGGCATTCTCTGGACACATCTCTTTGGCAACAGAAAGAAGGCATTCTTTAACAAATTCTCCCTCCACGAATGGTCTGCCAGTGCACGCTATTAGCTTGGTAACTTGAAAACTTGCTCGTAGTGATGAAATATTTAGCTGCTTCTGCTTCACAAAAGTATTTTGCTGAGTTGTTAATGTATTTTTCAGTTTAAATATTTTATCTTTTCTCACTTCTCCGACCAAACAATCATATTTATCTTTATGTTGAGTTTCATAGTGTCGACGTAAATTGTATTCTTTGAACACAGACACTATATTCTGGCATATCAGACACACAGCTCTTTCCTTGTACTGCATGAAAAAGTTATCATAAGTCCACTGTTCTTTGAATATCCTACACTCCGAGTCAATTTTTCTCTTTCTTGACATCATTGTTTCCTAGGGAGTCAAAATTGCTATTAGTAAAATACCAATATATATACAGCGCTACAAAAACAATATACCAGCAATAACTTTGCCCACACAGAGACATACAGACTGCACTGCCCATCAATGCAGTCTGATTGGGGGGAACTCCGCCCCCTCTCCCTCTTCCACCAATGACCGTCCTTCTCATGTAGAAAAAAAGTAACAGACAGGCAGCGGCGGCAAAAACACCCGGCGGGCCGGATAAATGTCCTCGGCGGGCCGCATGTGGCCCGCGGGCCGTAGTTTGAGGACCCCTGATATACAGTAACACCTCGATATTCGTTCCTGGAGCTTTGTTCATATATTGAAATTATGTATCTTCTATATAAATAAAACCTTAATCTATGTCTCAAAAAACCTCGAGTGTGCTTATTGACAAGGTAGAAAGCTGACATTTGGTACATATTCTTTGGGTCTTTTGGTAAAACCACATAGATAGAAAAATAATAAAATGAATAAAAAATAACAATATCACTACGTTTCGATCACAACACAAGCAATCGTCATCAGGTGAAAAATATAGCGGGAGAGCTGCTGAGGCAGGAATGAATATATGTCGGGAGCGCTGCTAAGGCACGGTGTTATAAAGTTTTGAGATGGGTGTAGCCCAATGGTCAGTGGGCAGTGCTAGAGATGAAATTTTCATGTAAATGTAAGATCGGGTAAATCTTGACAAACGAAGCTGTAGGGGTGGCCATTGTATTGTGAGAGATTAGCATGTTAATGTAAGAAATTTGCTTGTAAATGTAAGCTCAGAGAGAGCTCGGAAAAAGCCATCTCTACATGGAGATGGAAAAGGATGGCAAGCCGCCATTTACTAACACAGCTAACGGTGGCTGTGTTAGTGAATGTAACTCAGAGAGTCAAAAATAACTGCTCACATAGGTAGGTAGGAAGGGAACAACACAGCCAGTTATGACCTAAGCTGGTTAATAACGTCCTTCCAATGATTTCTCAGTTTGTATCCATTTTCTTGGTCGAAATTGTGTCTGTGTTTAATATATCTGGATGGCTTCATGAACGAATTTTTGCTGATAGCCAGTCGGTTTGCAGAGTACCTTCGTCTTAGAAAAATTGGTGCATAGGTAGTTTTTAGGACAAAAACAATACAAACAATCTGAAAATCCTAGATTTTTTTTTTCAAGGCACCCAAATCTCGATTTTAAGTGCCCCATAAACATGTTTGTGCGTGTCATTCGGAAACCTGTGAAAACTATAAGATTGCGGGGTTTTTTTCGGTTGATAGAGCGTTAAACAGCAAACAATATTAAAGCAAGAACCATTGTTTTATCTTTTATTCTTTTGAGATATTTCAGATTCAAGCAGTTTCGAACGAACAATACGCATGTTTGATGTTCAAATCGTAATAATTCGAAAACGGTAAAAGACAGAAGCTTCCTCTCAAGATATTAAGTTCATTAATTTGTGTTATTTCTCATTTCAAAAAGTAACGGAATATTTAAATCGAGCGGTTTCCAATTGGTACGGCTTTAAATATGAGAAGTTGATCAATAAAATAAAATTGGATTAGATCGCGTAAATATATTAATGTGTCGTTAAAACCACCACCACCCGACACAGCCAACTAGTAAGTGTTGTCACGTGAACAGAACGTGCCAATTCGTCACTAGTACAGCACACCAGTGTGTTGGAGAGCCAAGTCACAACATTTATAATCTGAGTACGACGTTTATATATTTACGCGATCTAACCCAAAAAAAACGCCATGTGGATGATATTGGTCGCGAAAGCCTACGCGATAAATAAGAAATTGAATCAAGTCGTCAATTCTATTTTTTTTGCGGAAAAATACAAATTTTTGAGTAGTTGTTAGTGTCTGATCGTACGTACAAAAATTTGTCAAACATCATATTAGGTTATATTTATCGAAAACTTTGCCTAGCAAAGACAAGCTTCATGAACTATTATTTAAGAAGTTATGACATTAGTATTCTGATGATGCATTCCCAGCATTTGTAACATACCATTTAATTTCATAAAAACTTAATAACTTACCATTCACATTGTAAACAAATGCAATTTATATTTAAAATAATATTTAATTTCATACAGCACACCATTACAATGAAACAATGAAACAAATCAAATAAACAGTGCACTGTAAAATATATTCACACTTACCAGCATAGTCTTAAGGTAGTATTGCCCACCAAATACCTTGGCAACATAGTGCATTGCTGTGCGCTGATTGGCCGAGACGACTGTAAACACTCTGACCATCGCGATCCGCAACGCTCAAGAAACCGTATCTTATTCTAATTTAATTCTTATATAAAATAGTAATGTAGATCGGTTATAAATTATTGATTAATTTCAGTGTATTTTGGTATTATTTTCTTTTACAAATTTTACCATTCAAAAATGGTAATACATCCAAAATTCGTTCCAATGAAACTTCACACATCAAACATTCGCACATCAATATGTTACTATATATATATATACGTTAGAGATGATTTTATAAATATATTTATTTTTCCCTGACGTGGTTACCTTTTCTCTTTGTTTACTCCTATGATTTTTGTTGTTGTTGGAACTTGCTGAACCATCCCCGACTGGATATCTGTGAAAAAAAGGCTTCACAGCTCATCGGATTCCTCCTCCAGTCGAAATGCTCGTTTTTGATTCTGACATCACCAGCACGTGCACGCCAAAATCCCTGATGTTAAAGGCTA
The DNA here is from genome assembly GCF_964198595.1 of Lampetra fluviatilis. Lineage (NCBI taxonomy): Eukaryota > Metazoa > Chordata > Hyperoartia > Petromyzontiformes > Petromyzontidae > Lampetra > Lampetra fluviatilis. Next base: position 4,841,007 of record NC_136344.1, on the reverse strand, counting down.
CGGCAGGACGTGTCTGAATTTGTTGATATTAAGATTTAAAATCAATTATCACTCTGCCCTCCCCCCTCTTTCTCTAGCTGAATATGGACTCAATCACGCCGCAGTGAAAGTCACCGAACAGTCGCTCCTCAACCCATCGGATCCGAACTTTGTAGAGGAGCTCATAGACATGGTCATTGACGAGGTGGAGGTAGCACAAGAAGAACTGGGCACCTCTTCTGCCCTATCGTCAACATCATCACAGTCTTCACCACCACGACCATCATCATCGTCGTCGTATGTGTCCGCGCAAGATTCTACAGTCGTGAACGCTGACGTCAAGTACGCACTGTGGGCTCGATCCCCTGCACATTGAGCAGCACTGCCCATTGACTCTTCATTGCCCATAGACTCAGACTCCACACTGTCCATAGACTCAACAACACTGCTCATAGACTCAACACTGCTCATACATTCTAAATTGTCCATAGACTCAGGACTGCTGATAGACTCAACAACTTTGCACATAGACGAAACACTGCACTATTGAATCAGCACTGCCCATAGACTCAGCACTGCCCATAGACTCAACAACACCGATCATAGACTCAACAGTGCCCATATACTAACACTGCCCAAAGGCTCAATACTGCATATAAACTCAACACTGCCCATATACTCAACATAAAGTGGGTGTGCAAATGGGTGAGTGGGTATGTGGGTGAGTTGATGAGTGAGTGGGTTGGTTCAATGCGAGTTGTGTTTTACCTTGTGTGTGTGCGCCGTGTCAACCCCTCCACAGAGAGCTCGCCAAGATCGTGGGAGAACCTCCAAAGCAATCTCTCCGTGGCACTCACATTGAAACCTCCAATCAGGTGTGTTCATCAAAACCTTACCCATCGCGGATTTAGCCGTTTGTGACAATCTTATTGAGATTCTTAGGTTTTTTCGGTAAATTCACGTAGGTAAAAAATTAAAATTAAGGAAAGTAAAATAAAATAAAAATCACGACGTTTCGGAGGCAACACAAGCTTCCGTCTTCAGGTGGAACCGTCACAGCCCGACAGCTGTATCAAGAAAATGAGAGATTACAGGAGATACCACTCCGTATATATAATGGTTGAGGGGGGGGGGCAGGAATGGCCCACTTTTATTATTATGGTAAGGTGCGGCTTGAGACTATGAATAGACTGCATAATAAAAGACTGAGCCTTTATTATGGAGAGGTTCGGTTTGTGACTACGCCTAGCCTACGTAACAAAAGTGTGCATAAAGAAAGCTAAACCTGGTAGAAAGCTAAACCTGGTAAAACAAAACTACCAGGTTTAGCTTTCTACCAGGTTTAGCTTTCTTTTTTCACACTTTTGTTATGTAGGCTAGGCGTAGTCACAAACCGAACCTCTCTATAATAAAGGCTCAGTCTTTTGTTATGCAGTCTATTCATAGTCTCAAGCCGCACCTTACCATAATAATAAAAGTGGGCCATTCCTGCCCCCCCCATTATATATACGGAGTGGTATCTCCTGTAATCTATAATTTACTTGATACAGCTGTCGGGCTGTGACGGTTCCACCTGAAGACGGAAGCTTGTATTGCCTCCGAAACGTCGTGATTTTTATTTTATTTTACTTTCATTAATTTAAAAATTTTTACCTACGTGACTTTACCGAAGAAACATAAGACTATGAATCCTTGCAGTCACGAAAGCTTCAAATCTAGAATCTTATTGAGGTACGGTTCACAGATTGCGCTCCTTTGGCTCGTACGTGTACGTATGTTGAACTTCTTTCACCACCATACGAAGCCAATGTGGTTGACCACGAGATTCCTGCACAGTAATGCATCGTAAATAAATACTGGGCAGGTATTCTATCTGTACTGCTCGCGGTAATGCTGCTACGGAAGAATACACGAGCTGTCTTGTCTCCGTTTTTTCTCCCAGCGGTCAATCGCAGTTCCCAGGTCAAGTGGTATTCCCAACCTCCAGTGAGGAAGGCAGTAAGGTTCAGCCGCCCGTGACTTTTCAGATTGTTTGTATTTCACATACTTTGTCTTATATACTGTGTGCCTGGGTATTTTGTACCATCGGAAACTCCACCCCCACAACTCCCAATTGGTGATGGGTAAGTTGTGGCGAGAGTGGAGAGTTTCACATACCTGGGCAGTGTGCTCATGACTGGCTCCAGTATTACAGCAGAGGTCTCACTCGGAATCAATTAAGCAGCATTATTTTATCATCGGTTGCGTAACGCTGTGTGGAAGTTACTTGGTCTGTCGCTCCACACGAAGCTTCAGGTCTTCTCGTCCACAGTTATCCCTTCCCTTCTCTATGCTTGCGAAACGTGGACCACCGCAATGGAACATCTTTGCCAGTTAAAAACGTTTAGGCTGGCCTGTCTACGATCCATCCTGGGTTTAACCAGGCTGGATTGTGTGAGGAGCTCACAAATTCTTGAAAGATGTGGACAAAGTACCATTGGTGAGCTCCTGTGGCAGGCAAGGCTGCGTTGGCTGGGTCATGGAGCCCGCATGCCCTGCCACCGAATGCCTAAACAAATTTTATTCAGCCAGATAGAGGGGGCTAAACGAGCACGGCACGACCTAGAGAAGAGATGGAGTGATGTGGTACAGGAGGATGTGGAGCTGAGTGGACTTTGCAATGACTGTCAAGATCGGCCTCTGTGAAGGAGGCTCGTGAAGGATGCTACAGGGCAGTTGGAGGCAGTCGCCCTCCAACAACAACGGAGGGTGGATGAGCGACGCTCACAACAACGAGAGGAGTGCCGTGTGGATAAAGTACAGCAAGTTGGCACAGTAGGGAGCACAGGTGGTGCATGAGCCAGTCATCTCAGTCAGTGGCACCTGGGTCTGCCCCGTAGCCTTCTGCCAGCGGGCATTCAACACTGCACCTGGCCTCAACGTGTACATATCCTGGCACAAGGACCGTGGTGACATTACCGCCACTCAGTGGCGAATCGCGGATGCTGCTGATACTTGGTGGTAAAGGCTGTGTGTAAGTGGAGCAGGCTATGTGTGTGTGTGGGCCATGGTGGTGTGAGTGGGGGGAATGTATGTAGCTAGAATAGTGTGTGCAAGAGGCTGGTAACCCCTCCATCTGGTACTTATTCTAAAAGGCACCCCGGTAGAAACACCAAAATAAGCTCGTGCAAGAGGCTGCAGGCGGACAGGCGTTTATGATGCCTTCTGACCAAGCTGCATCTGGCCGAGACAGACTAAACCCCTCCACTCGGGGTTCCTCTAGGTATAGGATACTACTGCGATTAGCCATGTTGGGACTATCATTGCGGAGAAGAGGCTACCACTCATCTGTCGGGAGATGGACTGGTCCCACATGGACCTTTGTGGAATGCAAGATGTCTGACAGTGCGGTTATGGCTCCAGTCATCACGCGTGGTGGAGAGTTCTCTACTCGGGACAGGAAACTGCTAAAGAACAGAGAGTGGCACTTATTTTGAACAAAAGAAGAAAGGAGGTGTGGGAGCATGGCAGTGTGGTATGGGAATCTATAAGTCCCAGGCTACTCTAGGCTCACCTCCATATCAATAAGAGGCAATAAATGGTGGTGGTTGCTTATGCTTTCACCGAAAATGAATGTCAGTGGAGGGAAGTAGACGAGACCGATGAGTCAGATGCCTTCCTTAACCTCCTGTTTCAGGTTCTAGCAAAGTGGCCCCTCAGCATAGTCATCCTGTTGGGTGAATTTAATCAACGGAGTCGGTCATGATGCAGACACCTGGGCTACAATGACCAGAAAACATGGGCCAGATCAGGTAAAAAAAAACGGTAGGAGGCTGCTATACTTCTGTAATAAAAGACTCGGATGCTTCTCTCTGACTCCGTGTCCTTTATTTGGGTTCTTAGCTTTTCCCTCACGGCACTCCCTTAGAGACCCTCTGCTTGCAGCCCCAGGCTGCTGTCACTATTGTAGCCTCCTTCCTCTCTTGCAGACCCGCTGCTAACTCTGTGTGCAGACCCCCGCTGCCAACTCCGTGTGCAGACTCCCGCTGCCAACTCCGTGTGCAGACCCCCGCTGCCAACTCCGTGTGCAGACCCCCGCTGCCAACTCCGTGTGCAGACCCCCGCTGCCAACTCCGTGTGCAGACCCCCGCTGCCACCTGCAGCCTCCTCGCTGCTCCTGCTGCTCCGGGGTCGGTCACCGTTGGCCGACGGTGCCGAACCTCGTTCCCCGTGTATGTGGCGATCTCGCCACTCACTCACTCTCCACCCTACGTGGCCTCACTCTTTCCCAGTCTCCAATCACTCCCTTTCCTCTTCCGGTTTCTCCCCTTATAGACCTGAACCCTCTCCCCCACGTGACGTACTCCTCCCCTCATGACGTCACATCCGGAAGGTCGTTTACGCCCGCATTACACCACCCTCCCCCGTAGAGAAAATCCAGCCGACCTCGGCTGAACAACAACTCAATAAGTAATGCGAGTGTAAAGGACCGAATACGTTAAAGGACACGAAGCATACAACAACAATATAGAACAAGAACACAACACAACAGTTAACGAAATGTGAGGGATTTCGAGCGAGTGCGGGTCGCCGGGCCGTCCCGGACGGTCGGCGGCCCACCCGCCGAGCGGGAACGTGGCAGGGTTTTGAGAGCGACAGGATAAAGTTCGTCCATCGCTATTGGAGGCCTGCCACCGTCCCGGTCCCGTTCAGAGGTGTCCCGCAATCGCGTCCGTGGCGGGGTAGGAAGGGCTGCAGGTCCCGGAGATTCCGCAGCCGTGGTAGGCACCCCGCGAGCGGAGCGTCCTCCCTCCTGCGGCGTCACGGCCGGCTTGTCTGTAAGGGGTACGACAGGCGCTCTTGCAAGGTCAGCAGGCACAGGCAAGGGCGAGTCGGCAGCAACAGACCCCGGCAAGGCAACCTCAGGAGATGACGCATCAGGTCGAGGGGCAACGTATGGCTTCAACCGAGATGTGTGTACGAACCAACGCCGCGATCCAACCCGAACACGCGCCGACTGTGGGTTGGGAACCTCGATGAGGCGAACCGGCCCTTGCCATGGTTTATGTAATTTAGGAGAGGTACCTGGCCGCACCTGTGGGCAATGGAGCCAGGCCAGGTCCCCCGTTTTCCAGGGGCACTCCCCCTTTGAACGTCGAGCACACCGCTCGTTCCGGGCCTGGGCTTTGGCCGTAGCCATGCGGGCTCCTTCCCTCGCCTCAGTGACACGGCGAACGTTGTCCTGAATATAATCAGGAAGAGGTTTAGCAGGTCCCCTCGCTCCGGTTCCCAACTGCTCATCAATTGGCGGCACGTTTTCACGACCGTACATAAGAAAAAACGGCGAATATCCAGTAGCCGCATGCGGCGTCATTCAATACGCCGAAAGCACCCCAGGGATATGCAAATCCCAATCTGATTGTTTTTCACTGACCGTGTGACACAGCATGGCGGACAGGGTCCGATTTAACCGTTCCACCATACCATCCGTTTGTGGGTGGTAGGGGGATGTCCGTATCTTCTTAGTTCCGAGAGCCGCACACACTTCCCCCAGCAATTTCGAAGATAAATTTTGGCCCTGATCCGTGAGAAGCCTCTCCGGCGCCCCCTTGTCCATAACGTACCCAAATAGAAAGGCGTCTGTAATGGACGCCGCTGACTGGTCGGGCAAGGGCCACGCCATCGGCCAGCGGGAGAGGTACTCCACGCCTACTAGCAAATACTTATTTCCCCTAGCGGATGGTGGAAAGGGTCCCAAAATATCTAACGCCACCAATTCATTAACTCGAGATACCTGAATAGATTGTATCGGCGGCACATATGGATGTTTAGGTGGCTTCCGGCGGGCACAATCGGGACACGCGCGAACGTGACCGACGACATATGTCGTCATGCCGTGCCAATAGTAATCTCGCTGCAGCGTCAATAGGGTCTTCTGCACCCCCAGATGTAAAAGTGTGTCACAATGCAGAGTCCTCATCAATTCGTACCGCAATGATGCTGGTACAACAAGACGCCAGCGTTCATGTATCCCTTCCCTCCACATCAGCAATCCATCTCGGAGAGCGGTTTCCGGCACACCCCGCGCACCGAGTCCCCCACTTGCCTTCACAGGTCGCTTACGTAACGTCACCAAGGAATCGTCCAACATTTGTTCCCGAATCCACACAGACCTCGGGAGAAGCAAAATCCCATCAGCCGGTCCCCCATCAACCGGTCCCGGCTCAAGCGGAGCTTCAGGCACTTCAACTGCCAGCGTGACAGGCTGAGGGGGGGTGCTGAATCGGTCCACACCTATGCGTCCCCGACGCACACGCGCAAGGGGATCGCTGCGGCAACCTGGAAAGCGCGTCCGCATTAGCGTGACGCACACCCTTCCGATGGTGAATTTGGAAGGAAAATTCTTGCAGCGTGTCCAACCACCTTGCCAATTGGCCGGATGGTTGGTCCATCTTAAGAGCATCCTGCAAGGCCGCATGGTCCGTGCGGACAATAAACGACCGACCGTACAGATACGGTCGAAATTGGCGGAGAAAAAAAACAATAGCCAAAAGTTCCCTGCGAGTGATGCAGTAGCGGGATTCAGCGGGAGACAAAACCCGACTACCATACGCCACCACGCGTTCCACCCCACCTTTTGACTGAGACAACACCGCCCGAATGCCAGTGTCACTCGCATCCGTATCCAGAATGAAGGGATGTTCAAAATCCGGATAATCCAACGTCGGTGCCGTAGCCAATAGATCGCGCAGGCTTCGAAACGCCGCCTCCTCCGGCGGTCCCCAAGCAAATTTGTGTCCTTTTCCCGTAAGGAGATGCAAAGGCCTCGCGATCGTAGCAAAATTTGGAACAAACCTCCGATAATAAGAGGCGAACCCCAAAAACCGACGCACATCACCCACTGTGGCCGGGGTTGGCCAGTCACGGACACACGCTGTTTTTTCCGGATCTGTGGCCACCCCGTCCGCACTAACAATGTGCCCCAAGTACCGTACGGAGTGTTGCAGTAGGTGACATTTTTTTGGCTTGAATTTCAAATTAGCAGAACGCATCCTGGTGAATACAGCCTCCAACCGCAGTAAATGCTCGTCAAATGTGCGGCTGAAGACGATAATATCGTCTAAATATATCAGACATGTCTCCCACTGCAACCCCGTTAATACCAACTCCATCAACCTCTGAAAAGTGACAGGGGCCGCATTCAACCCCATCGGAAGACAGTTAAATTGGAATAACCCCTGCGGCGTACGGAAAGCAGTCTTTTCTCGCGAGGGCTCGTCAAGGGGAAGCTGCCAGAAGCCCGAAGAGAGATCTAGCGTTGAAAAGAACTTGGCCCCCGACAAGGCGTCGAGAGAATCGTCCATACGCGGCAGGGGGTACGCATCTGCTACCGACACTTTATTTAACTTACGAAAATCCACACAAAATCGCAATTTGCCATCCTTCTTTTTAACCAACACAACAGGCGCGCCCCATGGGCTGTTAGACGGAGATATTATGTCCGCAGCCAACATGTCGTCCACTGCCCCTCGAACATGCTCTCGCTCAGCCGGACTCATCCGACGCGAGTTTAACCGGATAGGGGCAGCGTCCCCTGTGTCGATATGATGATAAAGCAGCGAGGTGCGTCCCAAGTCTAAATCGTCGGAGCTAAACACATCAGAATAACTCGATAATAATTTACGAATCGCACAACGTTGTTCGCCGGAAAGGGCAGAATTCTCCCCACACAATTCAGCGATCCAGCGATCATCTACCGCTCCATGGTGTGAAACACCTCCAACCACCCCCCCGCTGGACAGATCACCACGAGCCGTAAACGCCGTAGTGGTATGTGCCACAACGGTACCAGCCGGCACACACACGCTTTCGGTACTCGCGTTAAGCACCTGCAAAAACGGCCGCTGATCTGGCCGGACAATAGTTTGCGCCCCCACCAGCGCCGATCCGCCCGTAATAGCGGCGGACGGCGACAACAAAACCCCAGAAGCTCCCTGCCGACCAGGCACCGGCTTCCGATATCGTAAGGGAATGAGCATCTGTGAGCCAGGTGGAATATCAACAGATACTTCCGACAACGCCTGCACCTGGGCGACAGGAGCAGGTCGCCCCCAGGTGGACGGTAAAAATGCAATTTTACGGCCCCCCGGTAATTCAATGCAGTTTTCATTAATTCGAATTAGAATGGGCATTTTGGCCAGAAAATCAGTACCCAACAGACAAGGAACCGCAAGGGACCTCGAAATTAACACAATTCCCGAGGCCGACACTCCCCCGATAGATATGTTAGCGTCCACCTGGCCCACAATGCCCATGCTACCCCCGTTCGCAGCGACGCAGGAAGCGTAAGCCGGCCTCACGGCCCCTGGTGGGATGTTCAAAAGATGGAATATTACATCCGAAATGATGGTCGCGGACGCACCGGAATCCACCAAAATTCGTACGTCCACCCCTTGGATCGACCCAGGTACAGTGGACGAACCGGTAGCGGCCGCGACAACCCACCGAGCCAACTTGCGCCACTGCGTTACCGAGCGACAAGGCGCAGAAAATGGCCCCCCGTTATTAACAACATCCGCATCGCATGACAACGGCGATGAGTGAGGTGTCAAGCCTTGCCGGGTGTCTGGTGCGCACCGACTTGCCTGTGCTGGAGAATCTTTCTTGGGAGCGTCCGCTGTCGAGGCCTCCTGCTGGGGCGGACCAGGAACGCGGGCCCAGCAGTCCCTGGCATAATGGCCCCTACGCCCACAGCGGAAGCAATCGATGTCGTTGCGGCGCGCGGCGGGCACCCCGTTCCGACGCGGCCGTATCGGCGGCGCAGCCCGCGGCCCCGGCCCACCCCGGGCCGGCCACGGAGCGGAGGCAGCTGACAGCTCCTGCTGGCTGCTCCCGTCCGGCACGTACACTGCCTTTTTAGGGTCCCACCCTACGGCACCCCCCTCGACGATAGGCCCACCCGTCCACGCCGTAACTTGTTTCCAGCGGCGAAGGTTAAACTGGGCGTCCAGACATTTCGCCGCGGCCCGGGATGTGAGCTTCTCATGACCACACACCGGCATAGGAATGCCGAGATCCCGGGACAACTCCAGCATTTTCCCCAGGATGAGAGGTTCCAGCAGGTCAGGCTCCGTCTCCGGGTAAGCGGCCATAGCTAGCTCCAACACCGCGCCCCTATACGCCACCGGTGACTCCTCGGGTGCGCGTTGTCGTTGCACAAACCGGCGATGAGCATCATCCGGCGGCTCGTAAGCGTCCGCGATTTCGTCGAACACACCTCGCAGAGTCTTCTTCTTCTCGGCTTTTATAGAGCGAAAAAATCTAACGGACTCGTCATCGAGAAGAGTCGGAAGAACTTCCAATGCCTCGGCGTCAGTCCACCTCGCTGAGCGTACCGCTGCCAGAAATCTGCAGGCGAACGCACTCCAATCGCCCCCGATGGAGAATTCCTTGACAGTTGTTAGGTGACGACTGCGACTCCTTGCTCCCTCCAGCCGCTGACTCCTCCGGTGGCAAATTCAACATGGCGTCGCAACGTGGTGTCGACAAGATGGCGGCCGGCCGTCGCGGAGGGCCCAAAATGGCGGCTTCCCGCTTTTCGTCGTGCGCCACGCCCAAGATGGCGTCTTCGTGCCGCGTGGCCGATAGCGGCGACAGCGAAGACAACCCGGACTTCTGCGGACCACCAACATCTCCTTCCGACGCCGCCCTCGGCGTGACGAGCTCACACAACTGTGTAATGATGTTCTTGAGAGTTTCAAGTTGCTCCACCATCTGGCTCCATCTCGAATCCGCGTCCTTTGGAGCAGACGGGTCCGCCGACACGGCGACCTCTTGGACCCCCGGACCCGCACTTGTCCCAGCACGGATCTCTTCCTCTCCCAGAGTCCGGCCGACTTGAGGAGGAAGGTCATCGTCGTCGGAAGATGAAGCCGATGCCGGAGTATTCTTTTTTCTCAGTTGTTTTGCCATGCCGACCCCACTTCTGACACCAGTGTAATAAAAGACTCGGATGCTTCTCTCTGACTCCGTGTCCTTTATTTGGGTTCTTAGCTTTTCCCTCACGGCACTCCCTTAGAGACCCTCTGCTTGCAGCCCCAGGCTGCTGTCACTATTGTAGCCTCCTTCCTCTCTTGCAGACCCGCTGCTAACTCTGTGTGCAGACCCCCGCTGCCAACTCCGTGTGCAGACCCCCGCTGCCAACTCCGTGTGCAGACCCCCGCTGCCAACTCCGTGTGCAGACCCCCGCTGCCAACTCCGTGTGCAGACCCCCGCTGCCACCTGCAGCCTCCTCGCTGCTCCTGCTGCTCCGGGGTCGGTCACCGTTGGCCGACGGTGCCGAACCTCGTTCCCCGTGTATGTGGCGATCTCGCCACTCACTCACTCTCCGCCCTACGTGGCCTCACTCTTTCCCAGTCTCCAATCACTCCCTTTCCTCTTCCGGTTTCTCCCCTTATAGACCTGAACCCTCTCCCCCACGTGACGTACTCCTCCCCTCATGACGTCACATCCGGAAGGTCGTTTACGCCCGCATTACACTTCTGTGCAGCCCATGTGCTTGTAGTTACCGACACCGTGTTTCGGCATCGGCTCATCCACACCACATCGTGGAAGCACACCGGGTCCAAGCAAAAATATCTGGACTAAATAGTGAGGGCCTAGTGTATGAGGATCCATGTCCTTGACACCAGGACTTACCGCTGAGCTTATCTGCCCAGTGTCGATCGGCTTGTTATCTCTACGATGTACCTGCCATTCTTCCACTCCGGTGGTTTGTGTCCATCCAGTACCCCATTCCAACCCACAGTGGCCTGGTCTCATCTAGCTGAGGACAGTTGCAAGCAGAAATTTCAACATCAATTACAGCTGCTGAGGTTTACATCGTCCTCCTCTTGATGCTGAGGAAAAATGGGTGAGTTTCAGGACTGCGAATCATACAGCTGCAATGGCTGCATTGGTATGCAGTCCAGACATCCCCAAAGACACGGACTGAATGAGATTTTCCCGCTGGTTGAGAAAAAATAACAGTCCGATTCCCATCGTCTGCAACATTCAACATCGGAAAATGGGGAGACTTGCCACATCCTTCGCTCGGAGGTATGGAGAGCCGTGCGGTGCTGCCAGGGGGAGTAGTGGGCATGCGTTGCTATGGAGAAGGAATCTGCCTCAGTAGCCTCTAATCACAAATCACTCTTTAATTCCATTAAAAAAGTAACGTGGAGCACCTCACCTATCACCATCCATACGTTAGAGAATGGAGGTCCAATCTCGGACCAGCGTACGCCACATCAGACATCTGCAGGGATGCAGCACATTTCTATGAGGTCTTAAAAAAGGGGAATTCCCTCAGTCCAGAAAAACCTGCTCGAGCTGCGGTGCCTCAAATATTGGCAGGAGTAACCATCCCTTCTCAGTGGCTGGCTGAGGTGCCATATGTGCAGGATTACACGGGGCGATCCAGAGTCTGAGACAAGGGAAAGCGCCGGGCAGAGATTATCTCTCAAGCTAAATTCAGGGGAACATGACATCAATATGTAGTAATTACTCAGGAGGCTTGACGACGGGATCGGAGGCACACTTATTTATTTAACACAACTTGTATACAGTTAGCGAGTATACACAGGACCTAAGGGGTAACGTCCCCTTACTCGGCTAACAGGGAGACACAACATCTAAGCCCCGCTAACCTAAGCCCAAGTCCTCCACTAGGGAGCTAGGGGAGGCTACCTGTCCCAGCCCTGGTCAAGCTGGGATCCGACCCCCTGAGTTCCCAGACCTGCTCGTCAGTCTGGGCTCTCGGGGCCACGCCACCGGCTTGCCCTGGTCGGCCCTGATAAGGACAGCGAGCCAGGGGAGCTCCGGGGCCTATTCTAGCTGGTCTTCCGTCTTCGCTGGTTAAAGCTGATACCTCGACCTCGAGCCCTCCGGCTCACCCCCTCTTATAGTCCGCGGCCCCCCCGGGAGGGGCCCGTGGGGGATGCAGGTGCGGACGTCGGTGTGGCCACCTCCTATGTGTACGGCCCTAACCACGCCCCTTGTGTTTGTTTGCCATCCGCTCCCATACACAATTACACCTCTACATCACCCCCCCCTGTACAGCTCGCAGCTGTCCCCGGCTGCAACAAAATCAGAATAAAGGTGCATGCCTCCCCAAAACCGTGTGTGCCTCGCGTAAATTTAACAAGAACAATAACAGTCATAACAACAACAACAACAGGAAACAGGTAGAAGAAGAAAGAGAAAAAAATAACCCGGCGCACCCTCCCGAATAAATACCCCATTCCGCAAACCCAACATATATACACGCGCTCCGGATGCCCCTCCCCCACTGTCCGCAAGGGCCCCCCAACGGCCGACCTCACAATAGTCTGCGCGTTTTGGCGCGCGTTCTCGCGGCGGGCCCGTCACAAGGGCTCGACCCGGCACGCTCAGTGGTGGTTGGTGACGGTCCGGGTGCAAGAGAGTCTGGCGTCGCTGCCGAGTGACCCCCGACCCCTCCGGGAGGGGTTGGCGGGCGTGGACCCGTCACTCCTGTTGCACCTGGAGATGGAACAGTTGATGTCATGTTAGGCGAGAGCAGCGACGTCGGGGAGTCGGCGGACCCCTCACACGTTTGGCCATGCGTGTGTGTGTGTGAACCACGGGCCGGCGCAATGAACGGTTTCAACCTTGAGGGGTACACGTACCACCGACGCCTCCCCCATTTGACGCGAACACATTGCGGCCGTAAGACCTGTACGACCTCCACTGGCCCCCGCCACGGCCGTACCAACTTTGACGAGGTTGCCAGTGGCACCTGGGGACAGTGCAACCATGCCCTGTCCCCTGGTTTCCATTTGAACACATGTACCCGCCCCAGCCGAAGCCTCTCGTTCGCCTTCTGGCGGAGTTCAGAATTTTGCACGGCCGCTTCCCGCGCCTCAGACAATTTGCTGATGTTAAATTTAACGTGTTCGGACAAGGTAGACTTCGCCTGAGGCGCCGAGAGCTTCAGCTGGGTCGTCACAGGGGGGTTAGCCTCGCGGCCATACATTAAAAAGAAAGGGGAAAATCCGGTGGCCGCATGGGGAGCCATCCTGTAGGCCTGCAACACACCGGCTATGCGAAGGTCCCAATCTGTCTGGGATTCGGACACCTGTTGGGACAGCATAGACGTGATGGTCCGATGCAGCCGTTCCACCATCCCGTCAGTTTGAGGGTGATACGGGGAGGTCCGAATTTTCTCCGTACCCAAGAGGTCGCACACCTCGTGGAGGAGTTTTCCCGAAAAATTCTTACCCTGGTCAGTAAGCAGCCGTTCCGGAGCACCTTTGTCGAGGACATAGCCCTGGACAAAGGCCTCCGCGATGGCTGCTGCCGACTGGTTGGCCAGGGGCCAGGCCATAGGCCATCTCGTGAAGTATTCGACCCCTGTCAATAAATACCTATTCCCCCTGGGTGTAGCGGGAAATGGCCCGAGTATGTCTAGCGCAACGAGCTCGTTAACCCGGGAAACCTTTATGGACTGCAGCGGAGGGTTGGACCCCCTAGCTGGTGGCTTTCGCTGCGCGCATTGCGTGCACGACCCCAGGAGATCCCCCACGTCCTTTGTCATGCCCGGCCAGAAGAAATCGAGCTGGAGCGTGGCAAAGGTCTTGTGAACCCCCAAGTGCAGAAGCCGCTCATGAACAGCCCATACCACCTTACCCCTCAATGCTGCAGGCACCACGAGCTGCTGGCGGCGGGTTTTTCCGTCCCAGTGCATTAAAAGACCCTGGAACAACCCCCACGAGTCAATGTTCGCCACCCCCTGCCCAACCCCCCCTGCGCGATGGCGCAGAGCGAGGAGGGAGGTGTCCTCCATTTGGAGGCGTCCCCATTCCGCGACCGACAACCCCAGCAACGAATCTCTCCCTTCTTGCTCGATAGGACCCGAAGCCGAAGGCGCATCGGCGGCGGCCACGAGGACCGAATCGGTGGTGACGTTCGGGGGCCTACAACGCCCCGAACCCAGGAGGCAAGCGCACTCCGAAGTGGGTGGCAACCGTGACAGGGCGTCAGCGTTCGTGTGGCGGACGCCCTTACGATATGTGGTGACAAAGTCGTAGTCCTGGAGAATCTCCAACCATCGAGACAACTGGCCCGATGGTTGTTGAACCCGCAGAGCGTACTGTAGGGCCGCATGATCTGTACGGACGGTGAAACGCCGACCGTACAGATATGGGCGGTACTGCTGAATGAAATAAACAATTGCCAATAATTCCCGACGGGTAACGCAGTACCGTTGTTCCGCTGGAGACAGTACCCGACTACCGTAAGCCACCACATGCTCTACGCCCCCAATGAGTTGGGACAGCACGCCCCCGATGCCCGTGTTACTTGCATCTGTATCGAGCAAGAAGGGTTGTGAGAAGTCGGGGTAATTCAACGGCGGAGCCCCCACCAGGGCATTCCGGAGGGCGTGAAAAGCAGCCTCCTCCTCCAGCCCCCAATGAAACCTGACTCCCTTGGACGTCAAGGCATGCAATGGTTTCGCGATTGTAGCGAAGTCAGCCACAAACCGTCGATAGTACGACGCGAACCCAATGAAACTCCTGACCTCTCCCACCGAGGTGGGAGTCGGCCAGGAGCTGACGCATTCCGTTTTGGCGGGATCAGTGGATATCCCCGAGCGCCCAACAATGTGACCCAAATACCGCACCGATTTGCGGAGCAAATGGCACTTCTGCGGTTTAAATTTTAAATTGGCAGCCCGCATTTTGAGAAAAACAGCACGCAGCCTCTGGAGGTGTTCCTCGAAGGATTTGCTAAAGACGATGACATCGTCCAAGTAAATTAAACACGAATCCCATTGCAAGCCTGCCAAGACCAGTTCCATTAACCGCTGAAAAGTTGCCGGCGCAGAATGTAAGCCCATCGGCAAGCGGTTAAATTGGAAGAGACCTTGCGGTGTCCGAAAAGCAGTTTTAGGTTTTGATTCGTCATCCAGAGGAAGCTGCCAGAATCCAGATAGTAAATCGAGGGTGGAAAAGAATCGCGCCCCCGCCAAGGCATCGAGCGACTCATCCATTCCAGGAAGCGGGTACGCATCTGCCACAAAAATTTTGTTCAATCGCCGAAAGTCGACACAAAACCGCAGTGAGCCGTCGTGTTTTTTCACCAAAACGATCGGTGCGCCCCACGGGCTGTTGGAAGGGGAAATGATATCGGCGGCTAGCATGTCATCAACAGCCGATTTGACATGATCCTTTTCGGCGGGACTGAGCCGAAAGGGATTTTGGCGGATTGGCGCGCTGTCACCCGTGTCAATATGGTGTCGCAGCAATTTAGTACAACCAATATCAAATTTGTGTTTACTAAAAACGTCGGCAAATTCTTTCAGGAGAACTCGCAGCTGCGCACGCTGCGTGTCGGACAGATCCACAGATCCCGCGCAAAGTGCATCCAGCCATCCGTCATCACAGTCCGAATGCGGTCGCGACGGAGGATCGGTGGTTACCTGACCCACGAGTGGTTCCTCATAGGGCGCCGGCGTTGCGTGTGCAAGCACGGTCCCTTGAGGAACCACGGCCGTTCGCGATCCTACATTAAGGACTGCAATGAAGGGGTCCCCATCCCCTTTCACCATGGTCTGAGCCGCTAGCAAATCGGGTCCATTGACCCCGGCTCGAGATGGTCCCAACAAGACCCCCCGATCCGCAACCCCTTCAGCAAACGGCCGACGCAACCTAAGAGGGACGAGCATCTGAGCCCCCGGGGGTACGCGCACAGTTTTTGTCACGAGCGCCTGCACGGTGGCAAACGCCCGACGCTCCGTGGTGGGGGAAGACAAAAATGTAACACGTCGGCCCGATGGGAGCTCGATGCACCCCTGGTCAATCAAGATACGGATGGGCATTTTGGCCAAGAAATCCGTCCCCAACAGGCACGGAACCGCGAGTGAGGAGGAAACCAAAACAGGCCCGGATAATTTAATGTCTCCAATGCAAATTTTGGCGCGGATTTGCCCAATAATGCCCAGCGAGCCCCCGTTAGCAGCATAGCATGGCACGTCAACAGGGAGCAAGGGACGACTTTGAACGGGAAGGATGTTATAAATCAAATCAGATATAATGGTCGCCGATGCCCCTGTGTCAATTAAAATCCGCACCTCTACCCCATCAATATGACCGACCACAACCGATGATCCCGCCGACGCAGCAACGACACGATGGGCGAGCTCCGACCACTGACCCGGTTGGAGCGCTCGCCGCATTTCAGAACAATCGCGCGCGATGGGCGGCGATTTTCGAACCCTGTTCAGTTGAGCGCGTGAGTGTGTGTCGGATGTGTGCATGGGCCAAACGTGTGAGGTGCCACGACTCGCCGTATTTCTCTGCTGGAGCTTGGGTGGAGACGGCGTGGCGTCCTGACGAGGTGTCGCTCCGCGCTGACGGGGAGCCCGGCATCCTAACGCAACGTGGCCTTGCAGGCCACAGTTGTAGCAGCGTGTGAGCGCCCCAGATGGCCTGGGCTGCTCCTGGCGGCTCGGTCCATTCCGAGCCTGCGGTGCCGCCGATCTCCATTCCCCCCGCCGCTCCACCCCGCAGACCTCCTCTGATGGGAGGGCGGTGGCCGCCATGGCATGGCCGGCCACCCCCTTGGCAGCTTTGCGACGCAGGGACCGCAAGCCCCCGTGGATGTGGCGCGCGACCAGCAGGGACGACATCTCTCCGTCGTCTTGAGCCAAGACGGCGATGTCCAGCTCATCGGCGAGTAGCAGCAGCTTTTCAGCCACCATGGCGTCCACTCCCTCCTCGTCCATCCGCGGGAAAGCTGCCTTTGCCAGGGCCAGGAGAGCCGTTCGGAAGGCCAGGGGCGATTCGTTGGCGCCCCGATGCCGATCGTGGAACAGCTGCCTGCAGTCCGAAGGCGGCCCATAGACGGCTGACAGCAGCTGCAGCGCCAGGTGCAGCGTGGCGCGCTTTTCCTTAGGCGCCGAGGTGAGGGTAGCCAGGGCGTCGTCGTCCAGCATCGCCGGCAGCGCGCATAGTGCCTCGGTGTCCGTCCAGTTCGCCATCTCTTGATGAGCGATGAACCGCCTTTTGAAGCCGCCCCAATCTCCATCCGCTCCCACGAACTCCTTGAGAGGCGGCAGTCGCTGTTGTAAGGCGACGTCCGTGGCTGCGGATCTCGCTCCCTCGTTCCCAGCCGACGTTACAGTGTCGGCGGGCTGTGAGCATGGCATCGCCGGTCGCTCCGTTGTTGACGCACTGGCCGGCGTTGATGATGTCACGGCTCGTGCTTGGCCCTCAGCAGTCACCTGACGCAGGCCGGCCCCGCCCTCTGCTCGCACTGTAGTGATGGCGGGAAATTTAACCGCGAGCCGCGTCGGGGTGGCGGGAAATGCCGGCGTGCGTCGGCTGCTGCCGTCTTCCCGCGCAGCCCCTCCAGCTCCCAGCCACGTGATCTCCTCCAACACGGCGGCCGCGGCGTAGAGCAGCTCCGCCAGGCGGGAGTGAGCCAGCCGAAGTCCCTCGGCCGACGCATCCCCCCCCTCCTGTCGTAGCGGCGCGGGTGTACTCGGCCCCGGCTGCTCCGATCCGACCTCGGCCATCTCTGGTGGTGATTCGGCCGCGCTGTCCTCCCTCTCCGACTCCCTGGTACGTGTCGTCCCTCGTGTGTCCATCTTTGGACGTTTTACTTCTGACACCAGATGTAGTAATTACTCAGGAGGCTTGACGACGGGATCGGAGGCACACTTATTCATTTAACACAACTTGTATACAGTTAGCGAGTATACACAGGACCTAAGGGGTAACGTCCCCTTACTCGGCTAACAGGGAGACACAACATCTAAGCCCCGCTAACCTAAGCCCAAGTCCTCCACTAGGGAGCTAGGGGAGGCTACCTGTCCCAGCCCTGGTCAAGCTGGGATCCGACCCCCTGAGTTCCCAGACCTGCTCGTCAGTCTGGGCTCTCGGGGCCACGCCACCGGCTTGCCCTGGTCGGCCCTGATAAAGACAGCGAGCCAGGGGAGCTCCGGGGCCTATTCTAGCTGGTCTTCCGTCTTCGCTGGTTAAAGCTGATACCTCGACCTCGAGCCCTCCGGCTCACCCCCTCTTATAGTCCGCGGCCCCCCCGGGAGGGGCCCGTGGGGGATGCAGGTGCGGACGTCGGTGTGGCCACCTCCTATGTGTACGGCCCTAACCACGCCCCTTGTGTTTGTTTGCCATCCGCTCCCATACACAATTACACCTCTACAAATACAACGGTCTGGACCACAGGACGGGTTCCACATGATTGGAAGGATGCTCTGGTGGTTCCATCTCTTAACAACTACAGTGTACTGGGAAAAGTCATGGCAAGGCTTATTCAACATCGGCTTGGCAGGCACGCTGAGGAGAGACTTACAGAGCCCCAATGTGGTTTTATACGCGGATGCCATATTCTCTGTCCGTCTGCTACAGCAACAATGGAGGACAGAGGATTGACGCTCATAACAATGAGCGGAATGCCGGGTGGATAAAACACAGTGAGATGTCATAGTTGGGGGTACATTTGGTGCATCTGCCAGACATCTCAGTCAGTCAACCCATGGTCGCTGGATCTGTTCCATAGCCTGCCAGCGGGCCTTCGACACTTCACGTGGCCTCAAAGTGCCCTTATCATGGCATAGGCACAGTGGTAACGTCACCGTCACTTAGAGATGAGTGGCTGGTTGTTATTGTACATTTGGGGGAGTGGTGGCGCAATGGTTAGTTCACTGGACTACAAACCTGGTAACCTAGGTTTGATTCGTGCTCACGGCCACAAACTCTAGGGATGATTATCGGAACCGGTGCTGGGCCTCCCCTCGGTCGTCTCAGCCTAAAATGAGTACCTGTGTAGTATACATCGGCACTGGGGAGACAAAGGTGGTGTCACATGATGTGAAGTCTATGCAAGCGGGGTGGAAGAATTTGTGAGCCGACGCAACATGAGGCCTTGCCGGCATGGCAAGGGCCAGCTTGGGGTAGCCCCCCACCTCTGCCAGGCCTTCGTGCACCACCATCGCGAGTCTCCGCTAGAAACTCCGCCAGGGGTGCCTTGCGTGGCCCTCTGCCATGCTGCCGGGCCCAGCCAAGGGCTCGACGGGGCCACCCCCCGGCAGGTCTCCATCTCTTCCTTAGTCTCCTCATCCCCTTTATAGAAGAAGTGTCCTTTCCTCCGAGTGAAGCCCTCCTGGGGGTACGAACCCCCCTTCCTCTGAGTGCACCAGCGTACGACACATCTCGTCCGGGCAACTATTCTATACCTCAATACCTCACAGAGGGGTTCATTTTCCTGCCCCCCCTCCCCCACCCCGAATTGTTGAATTCGGAGGTACCCTTGCAATCGTCGGTTTATATGTGTGCCTCTATGTAGGTGATTATCTCTATACGTATGTGTGTATGTTGGTGCAGGGAAGGTTTCTTTAAACTGAGGGCATCCCGTTCGGGCTGAGACCTCTCATAGAGTTAGCTACCTGCCTAACACCAGCACTCACTCACGCACACACACAGCACATCATAAACGATATAAAGGCAACGACAGCACAGACTGTGGAACGTTTATTCTTTCACCTCGAGTTTGGCTGGGCTTAGAGGAGCTTTCTGGGGTACCTCGACCTAGTGAGCCCGGCACGGTGGCACTCAAACTCAGGAATGTGTGTGTGTTCCAGCGGAACCCAATGCCTTGATATCCTCCACACACGTCCACTTTCTAGCACACCCTCTACCAGACGCCCTTTTCCAACCCCAATACCTCCCGCTTCCTGATTTCTGCACACTCCGGGACCTAACTCCCTGATTTGCCACTGATTGGGGAGGTGTCTTGCGTTTTTTTTTATAACTAGCACGAGTTACGTAATATCACTCCTCCTATCCTCCCTCAACTGCCCCCTCACTACGAATTAGCTTTTAAATTACTTCCAGTGAGAAGTGTCGGTCCCACTGGCGTTGCCCGATGTGTTGGGAATGGCGGTCTTAACAATAACCAAGTGGCAGAGAGAGAGAGCGATAAACAACAGCATGTGTATTCATTTCTATATCGTGCTTGTGCCTTCATAGCTGACAAAGGAACCCCCAGATGAAGGTTCATTTTTTGTGCTTATCAGTATTTGCATGGCTGCTTTGGCACGTATGTATGTGTGTGATGATAGTATGTGGGGGGTTGTGTGCCTCCTGTGAGGGCACCCGCCCCACCGACATTAGCAGGTAAACGTGCAGGGCTTAGCAAAGGGCATTCATTTCTCGGTGGTCTATGGCTTTACAGTAGCATTCTGTGGTCCACCCAACCTGCCGTGTGCCGTGCTGCCCTTCATAATTGATGGTACTGGCTAAACGCACATGCCCTGACCATCTGTTAAGGCTAGACGGGGGATCTTTGTCTTGTCTGTGCAGATTCCCAACGTGGGGATGTTGGCTGCAGTTTGTTGCTCCGCACTCTGCCTGGGCCTTCTCGTGCTGTGGATACTGAGCTCCCGACGCCAGGTGAGGGTAAGTGTGTGTCATAGTGAGTCGTGTACTGATTAGCGCGCTGCAATACGAACCTGGCGACTGGCAGTAGGTCTACATGAAATTGATTTCTCTAAGACGATGGTACTTTGCAACCGACTGGCTATCAACAAATATTTGTTCATGAAGCCATCCATATATACAGACACAGACACAATTTCAACCGAGACGACGTTTTTAAACTCGGCAATCATTGGAAAGATGTCATCAACCACTTTGGGTCATGACTTGATTTGTTTTCTTGTCCACCTCCACCGTCAGCAGTGTGGGTGTGTGGAGCCAGGTGCAATGCTTTGATTCATGTAGACCTACTGGCGGTGTCGGGGCCCTCTCCTACATTAACATTAGCTGTCCCGCCCATCTAGAAACCTTCTAAACAGCTTGCCCTCAGAGGCTAACCTCCCTGTTCCTGATAATGACCGCTTGTGTTGCGATCGAAACGTCGTGATATTTTATTAATTTGTATTCACTTTATTTTTATTATTTTACTGTTATTATTTTTCTATCTATGTGACTTTACCGAAAGAACCATAGAATATAGCACATTTCATCTCCGATGCAGATGACGTCTTAAAAATTGTAGAGCAGTGTTATCAGAGGCAACGCATTCCATAGTCTTGGAGCTGCATTGACAAAAGCCAGATCACCCTAAGAATATAGCCTTGCCCTCGGAATACTAATAAGGAGATAAAAACTATCTCAAGGACTTCATTGGTGTTAGTAATGATGGGCGAACCTATTGACAGCCCTGTAGGTCAATAGCAGCACCTTATAATCAATTCGATATTTGATTGGTAGCCAATGCAAGAACAAGACAAAGGGTGTGATGTGCTCGTGAAATGGTCTTAGTGTAAGCATTCTAGCAGTAGCATTCTGAACGAGCTGAAGTCTACCAAGCACCTTTTTCGGAATCCCAATCAGTAATGTGTTGCAATAGTTGTTGGGAAAACACAAATGCATAGACCATACTCTGTAAATCATCAGGTGAGAGGAATTGACGAAGCCAGGCAATACTTCTGAGGTGGAAAAATCTTGTTCTGACTACTCAATACATGTGCCTCAAATGGCAATGGCTGATCAAATTCTACACCAAAACTTATGACCTCCTGTATACATATGTAACGGGTTCCGGAGACACTTGTAGAGGTAACTTCTTTATTGCAATCCATCACTCCAACAGTCCAACACTCCAACACTCCAACTCTCCAACTCTCCAACACTCCTGATACTCTGTTACAGCCTAGGTACACAGCCTAGGTACACAGCCTAGATACTCTACTCTGGCTACGCTCTGGAACTCGCCCTCACAAGGTCGTAGAGTCGGGAGTTCCAGAGTCCCACCACTGGCTCTCACAACATCCCAGGGTCCTCAAATGGCTGGTCTTGTGTCTTGGGTCTTGAGCTACGACTGGCCCTGATCGTCCAGGGAGCTCCCCTTTTATGCCTAGTCCCCAACGAGGGGTGGGGCCGTGTGCGCCCCCAGATATCCCACAGAGCACACACAGCCCCCCCCCCCCCCCCCCGTTGGTGGCGCCCAAGCGGCTTAAGCGCCTGGGCCACCCGGGAACCCAACGCCTGGCGCCAAGAGGCTTAAGCGTCTGACCCGCCTGGGAACCCAGCGCCTGGCGCCAAGAGGCTTAAGCGCCTGGCCCGCCCAGGGTCCCAGAGCCCCCAGCAGCCCCTCCATTCTTATGTCACTACATTATCCCCCTCTACGTAGCCTCCAGCCGACCCGGCTGTCAAAAAAAATACAATTGTACAATAAATTATTTGTTAACCATTAGAATGAGTGTGTGACAAATCAAGAAAAAAATGTGAAGACAGCGCCTCTCTCCCTCCTGTGGTCACGCGTATAAAAAAAACTCCAGGCCACCGATGCAGAACAACACTGTATAAACACATATATGCAGGATGAACGCACGCCCCAATCGCCCACTATACATGATGGCAAGGTGAGTGGCGTCGCGTTGGGATGAGAGTTCATGGGCGGGGGTCATGAAAATCTTTGAGTTTGGAGCGAGTCCGAGTGGCAGGTCCATCGGTCGCGACGGAGGTGGGAGGGGACCGACGACCCGCTGATGCGCTTGTGTCCTGGGTCGCTGATCCCGCGGGCAAGCTTGTTCCCGCTGGGTCGGCCGTGGCGGGTTTCATTCCCAAGGCACCTGAGGGCGGGACAGCGGGACCTGCCCAAGAGTTAGAAGCAGCATCATCGCGGCGCGGCTCGTCAGACATGTCGCGCTCTCGACCCCGGAGAAGTGAAGGAGGTGTAGGGTTTAATGTAAGGTTTTAGACGTGACGGGTGCACGAACCAACGTCGCTTGCCATGCTGGATCCTGACACACTGCGGGCAGAGAACGCGAATAATAACAACCGGGCCTCTCCAAGGCTTAAGCAGTTTTGAGGAAGTAGCCAATGGTACCTGCGGGCAGTGGAGCCAGGCGCGGTCCCCTTCTACCCAAACGTGGCGGGACGTGCGGAGATTCCGCAACCGCTCGTTGGCAAGCTGACGGGCTTCTGAGTTATTTTGAGCAGCCTCCCGGGCATCCACGAGACGACGCACATTAGCACGGATGTGGTCGGCAATTTTAGCCTTAGGTGCGGGCTGTTTAATGCGCAATTGTACGTCGATTGGGGGGCAAACCTCCGTACCATACATAAGATAGAATGGCGAGTACCCCGTGGCAGCATGGGGCGCCATTCTATAGGCGGCCAAGACACCAGGTATGTGGAGATCCCAATCAGTCTGTGACTCAGACACCTGGTGGCTTAGCATGGAGGTAAGTGTCCTATGTAATCGCTCGACCATACCGTCAGTCTGGGGGTGATATGGCGAGGTGCGAATTTTGTGTGTCCCTAGCAGGTTGCACACATCCCGCAACAGGGTGGAAGAGAAATTTTTCCCTTGGTCGGTCAGCAGGCATTCGAGAGCACCCTTATCCAGGACGTAGCCCTGGAAAAAGGCCTCCGTAATGGCTGCTGCAGACTGGTTGGGGCGTGGCCAGGCCATGGCCCATCGGGTAAAATATTCGACCCCAACCAAAAGGTACTTACTACCCCGAGGAGTAGCGGGAAATGGACCCAAAATATCCAATGCGACGATCTCATTGACCCGGGAAACCTTAATGGATTGGAGCGGCGGGCAGGACGGCCTAGCAGGTGGTTTCCGCCGTGCACATTCTGTGCTACCTTGCACAAGGTCAGCCACATCGTTTGCCATGCCAGGCCAGAAAAATTCCAATTGGATTTTAGCTAGTGTTTTCTGAACACCAAAGTGCAAGAGGCGATTGTGGGTTTCCCACACAAGTCGCCCCCGCAGGGAGGTGGGCACCACCAACGTGTGGGATTGGGACCCCCCATCCCATTGCATGAGGACGCCTTCCCGGATGACATATGATACGGGGCCCCCCTGCCCCCTGTGACCCTCGGCATCCCTAGCGCGGCGTCTCAATTTGAGGAGGGAGACGTCTTCCATCTGAAGACGTCCCCAGTCGTCCAACCCGAGGCCCAGCAATGCGTCCTGTGGAACTTGCGCGGAGGGAGCCCCGTGGTCCCCGACCCCATCCCCGGCCGCGGCCGCAAGGGATGGGGGCAGTACCCCGTCAGGCTGCTTACAACGCCCCGCACCCAAAAAACAAGCACAGCGCCCATTGGTCGGCAGTCGCGACAACCCGTCGGCGTTCCCGTGTTGAATCCCCTTGCGGTAAATGACAGTGAACGCAAAGTCCTGGAGGATCTCGAGCCAACGCGAGAGCTGTCCAGATGGTTGGTCCACTCGCAAGGCATATTGTAGCGCCGCGTGGTCGGAGCATACTGTGAATTGCCTGCCATACACGTATGGTCTGTACTGCTTTATGAAAAAAACGATAGCAAGCAATTCGCGGCGCGTCACGCAGTAACGTTGCTCCGCGGGCGACAGCACCCTGTGCCATAGGCAACGACGCGCTCCACTCCATTGACAATTTGCGACAGCACCCCTCCAATTCCGGTGTTGCTGGCGTCTGTATCCAGAATGAACGGAGTGGTAAAATCTGGATAAGACAGGGTAGGAGCATCGACCAGTGCTTTTCGGACGGCATTGAACGATGCCTGTTCTAACTCTCCCCAATGGAATTTTACCCCTTTGGCCGTTAATGCGTGGAGGGGCTTCGCGATGGATGCGAATCCCGCAACAAATCGTCGATAATATGAGGCGAAGCCGATAAAACTCCGCACCTCCCCAACAGAGGTAGGAGTTGGCCATGAGCGCACGCAATTTGTCTTTTCGGGGTCCGTGGTAATTCCCGAGCGGCTGACAATATGGCCCAAGTAACGAACCGAATCCCTCATGAGGTGGCACTTTTGCGGTTTGAATTTGAGGTTAGCCGCCCGCATTTTAAGGAAAACTGCCTTCAATCGCGTGAGGTGTTCATCAAAAGTTTTGCTGAACACGATTACATCGTCGAGGTAGATTAGGCAAGAATCCCACTGGAGCCCAGCGAGGACCAGCTCCATCAGGCGCTGGAACGTCGCCGGGCCGAGTGAAGACCCATGGGAAGTCTGTTGAATTGGAACAGTCCCTGCGGCGTGCGAAAGGCCGTCTTTGGTTTGGATGCGTCATCAAGGGGTAGCTGCCAAAACCCCGAGAGGAGATCCAAGGTGGAGAAGTAGTGCGCACCTGCTAAGGCATCGAGCGACTCGTCCATCCTGGGAAGCGGGTAGGCGTCGGCCACAGAAATCTTATTAAGTTTCCTGAAGTCAACACAAAAGCGGAGGCTCCCGTCGTGCTTCTTAACAAGAACGATCGGCGCCCCCCATGGGCTATTTTATGGCGCAATGACATCGGCCGCCAACATATCGTTGACGGCCACCCGTACATGTTCCTTTTCGGCAGGGCTCAACCGGAATGGGTTTTGACGAATTGGAGCGGCATCACCCGTGTCGATGTGGTGGCTTAGCAATTTAGTGCAGCCAATGTCGAATTTGCTTTGACTGAAAACGTCGGCGAAATCGCTCAGCAGCGTGCGTAATTTAGCATGCTGTAATGGTGACAAATCGGCAGAAGTGGAGCAAAGCACGTCGAGCCATCCTGTGTCAGGACCTGGCTTGGCAACGGAAGAGGACTCGCCCCCTACGTGACCCACGATCACATCTTCTGGCGGGGCTGGCGTCGCGTGAGCAAGCACCATTCCCTGACAGATAACGGCCGTTTCCAATCCCGCGTTAAGGACCTGGATAAAGGGGTCGTGGTCGCTTCGCAACGAGCGTTTGTGCACACACGAGGTCCGACACCCGCTCAGCTGAACGCGAAGGCCCGATCACAGCACCCCCCATGAACGCGTCGTAGTCAAGGGGTTTACGAAACCGGAGGGGAACTAACATCTGTTCTCCGAATGGAGGCGTGGGTTCGAACCCCACTTCTGACACCAAATGTAACGGGTTCCGGAGACACTTGTAGAGGTAACTTCTTTATTGCAATCCATCATTCCAACAGTCCAACACTCCAACACTCCAACTCTCCAACTCTCCAACTCTCCAACTCTCCTGATACTCTGTTACAGCCTAGGTACACAGCCTAGGTACACAGCCTAGATACTCTACTCTGGCTACGCTCTGGAACTCGCCCTCACAAGATCGTAGAGTCGGGAGTTTCAGAGTCCCACCACTGGCTCTCACAACATCCCAGGGTCCTCAGATGGCTGGTCTTGTGTCTTGGGTCTTGAGCTACGACTGGCCCTGATCGTCCAGGGAGCTCCCCTTTTATGCCTAGTCTCCAACGAGGGGTGGGGCCGTGTGCGCCCCCAGATATCCCACAGAGCACACACAGCCCCCCCCCCCCCCCCCGTTGGTGGCGCCAAGCGGCTTAAGCGCCTGGGCCACCCGGGAACCCAACGCCTGGCGCCAAGAGGCTTAAGCGTCTGACCCGCCTGGGAACCCAGCGCCTGGCGCCAAGAGGCTTAAGCGCCTGGCCCGCCCAGGGTCCCAGAGCCCCCAGCAGCCCCTCCCTTCTTATGTCACTACACATATATTATAACAATCTATATATATATAAAACAATCTTAGACAACTTTAAGTGGGAACAAATTAATTTGAACTTTGGTTTTGTCTGCATTTAATAAGATAAAATTCTTCTGAAGCCAAGATCTCACCAGAGATAATGATGCAGACAATGAAGTGATTTCCCTTACACAATTGGAGCCTATGCGGACATGCATTTGCGTGTCATCAGCATCGCAGTAATATGGCAAGCCCAGATGTCATAGCAGTGTGCCTGGAGGTGCCATATAGGCATTGAATAGAGGGGAGCCAAGTACTGATCCTTGTGGAACATCTCATTGAACCAATATCATTGGAGATTTGTCACCACCAATTGTAAAATAATGTACGCGATTCTACAAATAGGAGTGAAACCACTGTAATGCATGACAAGAAATCCACACTGAGTGTTCCAATCATTCAAGAAGGACCCCATGGTCAATGATGTCAAACGCAGCACTAAGGGCTATCAGGACAATAACACTTGCTTGCTCCCTGACTGCTTGCAGCAATTAATCGTTGATCACCCTCTCAAGAGCTGTCTCAATGCTGTGTACAGCCCTGAAATCTGATTGAAAGAGGTCGGATAAGTTGTACATGGCAAGATGCTGATAGAATCGAGAGGCGAGAGCACATTCCAGGATCTTAGAGAAGGAAGTTGGGAAAAATGTTTGGTAAGCTTGTAGTCAAGACCTGGCTTTTTTAACAGTGGGGTGACTGCCGCCATTTTTTAAGTACCAGGAACTATATCAGTCTCAAAAGACTTGTTGAAAAGGCCAAGAACACAGGGTCCCAATGTGGAAAAGTTATCCCATAGCAGTCTGTAAGGGAAAGGATCCAGTGGACAACAGGTTGATCGAGAACCAACAATCAAAAAGGTAAGTTTGGCAGGTGTAATAATGGGGTTGGGGTAAATCAGATAGAAGGGGAACGGGGGGGGGGCAGATATTAATTAAAATGTTTGTCCTCATGCAGAAAATGATTGATGGTCGGAAATAAGGTTCGTGCATTATCCTTGCTCACTGCAATGCAACTGGGAACTATAGGATGCTTTAGCAATTAAAATGTTGACCAAAGAGACATGGGCCTGTTCTTTAAAAGCTGGTGATGTATGGTTACACCAGACTTCCTCCATGTACGTCAGCATGAAGAACAATAGCTTTTTATATCCTCATTAGCATTGTATCATGGAGAATGTTTCCTAGAAGAGATCCATGAGTTTGGAAAGGTACTAAACGGTCAAGCATAAGTGGCAGTGCAGAATTATATAATTGAGCAGACGCCTTGACAGGGAGATAACATTTCTAAGTGAGGGAAGAGCAGGAGAGGGCCTCCATAAGAGAAGTTGAGGTAATGGATGTAATGTTACGAAATGAAATTATGTCTCTAGTTGATGAACCAGGAGGGGAAAAGGGACATTAAAGATAACCATTGAATGATCAGAAATTCCTGGATCCCAAGAGAAGACACGATTTCTAAGGTCTGTCCACCAGAGTGAGTGGGCTTTTTAATATTCTGAGTGAAGCCAAAACTATTTAGAATGGCCAAAACATATTGAGCTGGTTGTTTAGGTGATGCATCAACATGTGGGTTGAAGTAATCAAGAATCAGAATACGCTCAATGCAAGTACACACCTTGGACAGGAACTCAGAGAATCCAGAAAAGAAAGTGAGGGTCAGCGTGGGAGGGCGGTACAACGACATTACCATTGGCTGGGCCCAACTAGGTTTCTAGACCAATGCCAGGCGCTCAAACGGCCAAAATATTGGTATTGACAGATGACTAAGGTTTTCTGATTTGGTGTGAATTAGTGCCAGACGACCACACCCCCCCCCCCCCCCCCCGGTCAAATGACTGGGGCTTCTCATGAAACCTGAAGGGGTGGCCATATTAAGTAAAAAATAATAAAAAGGCCTATGCCAGGTCTTCGTCACACAAAAAGTACCAAACAATAATAATTCAAATGTATAATGCTCATTCCATCCCAGGATCCCAATGTGCAATAATGATTGCAAATTATTGCTAATGAGTTAATTCCCTGCCAACGCCTGACTGGAAAGTAAACGCACATTGAGCAGTGCTCATTCGGTAGACTTGCTTGCGGGTGCCTTTAAAGGGAATGATTGGTTGGTCACAAAGAGCAGTCATCAACTGGAGTGGCATTAGTAACGAGAGATCTAGGAATAATGGGATCAGCAAAAGAGGTCTTGTGCAGGAGTTAGGAGATTATCGTGTTACGACCCGCCCCATGATGGATGTAGGGCAATTTCCTAAGGAGACCCAATGTACTACAGGGGCCAGACAGTAAATCTATTAAACGTAAACTAAGAAACGCTCAACGCGAAAAAAAAACAATCATTATGAAAAGTCAACTGCTGCTTGGCAAGTCACAACATCGCCGTCCCACATTGGCGATGTGGTCACTCCACAAGAAAGTTGTCCTGCGATGTAGATGCGGTTGTTTGGCAAGGAAGCCTCCCGCAATGACAATGTGATTGCTCGGTGACGAATCTGTCCCGTGACGGCGATGTGTTTTGCTCGAGGAGGAAGTCCCACCATGGCGACATCGCCGCGTCAGAGCTCGTCACAGACAGCCTTTATCAGGGCTCCAGCAGGGGTAGTACAGGACATCTCAGAGCTCGTTACAAAGCAGGAAAACTCCCCCAGCCAGCGCCCGCAGCTTCTGATGCTTCGTACCTTGATCAGGTCAGGTGGAAACAACAGCAGCCCGAGGACCAGGTCAGGCCAAGGTAGAGATGGCAGCAGCCTGCAGACTGGAAGCAGACCGGATAGAGATGGCGGCAGCCCAGAGGCCCGGAACACGACAGCAGCACACAGGGAGCACGCTGGCAGCGACCAGGGACAGCCTGGTGAGCAGATGGGCGAGGCCGACAGCAGGCGGCAGGACAGAGAAGCCCAGAGTGCTGCAATCGCTTAGCCAGGCCAGACCCGCGTATATAAAATAATAAAATAACTAACAATACAAATAAAAGTTCCTAAAAATTTAAGACATTCACACAGAATGGTACGAATATTGAGAATACGAGAACAAAATGAAAGCAAACAGAGAGCTAAATGAGAGGAGATGAAAGGCAGAAGAAGGCGAAAGTTATGATAGGCAAGACGAGACACCAGCGTTTCCTGCCAACCAAGGTGTGTAACGTGATGAAGGTTACAGGCAGGAATTGTATCATAGCTTGCAAATGGGGTTGGCATCGTCCCCCCCTCCTCCTCACCTTGTGAGGGGAATTGCTGAGTTTAAAAACAGTTACTCATGAAGCTGCTATGGCTGGCATTTTTCCAATCTGGTAGATGGTGGGCGTCCAAGTAGGCCGCCATTTAAACCCACGGCAGCCTTGTCTCAACCTGCTGATGAATTTCTCCCTGCGTATCTCATTTCCCTCCACCCGTGTCTCACACCCCCCCCCCAATATCTCCGCCTGGTGTCTCATATTCCACGCGTCCGAATGTTTATCTGCAGGTACAGAGCGTTGCAAACCGTCTGGGCTTGGTCCGAATTCCACGTTTCAAGTCGGGGCTGGGCGAGTACACGCAACTCAACAAGGGACAGGCCGACTGAGAGTCCCCGCACCTCCCACTCTCTCACGCCTACTGAATACAACGCACTCACCCACTCAATCACCCACTCACTCACATTCTGACCCAACCGCTCACTCTTTCACCCACTCATTCACTCAATCATCTGCACGCTCACTCACTCATTCATCCACACACTGACTCACTCATTAATTCACTCACCAATTCACCCACCCACTCCCTCATTCACCCACCCACTCACTGATTCACCCACTCACTCACTAACCCACCCACTCACTCACTCACCCACTTACTCATTAATTAAATAACCTATTTACTCATGAATTAATTCACCTACCCACCCACTAATTAAGTCGCCCACCCACTCACCTAGCCACTCACTCACCCACCCACACTCATTCACCCACCCACACTCATTCACCCGCCCACTTAGTCATTCACCCATCCACCCATTCATCCACTCATCTACCCACTCACGCACTCATCCACCAACTCACTCAACCACCCACTCACTCAACCACCCACTCACTCAACCACGCTCCCGCTCACCCATCCAATGATTCATTCACCCATCAACTCATTCACCCACGCACCTAGCCTGGCATATGCGCTGTGGTAATGTGCGTAATTTACCCACCTACTCATACATCCACCTACCCACCCACTCATCAATCAACTCATCCACCCACTAACTCATTAATTTAATCACTCATGAATTAATTCACCCACTCATTCATTCACTCACCCACTCACCCGCCAACCCACCCACCCACCCACTCACCCATTCACCCACCCACTCACCCATTCACCCACCCATCCACTCACTCATCCACCTAATCATGCACTCATCCACCAACTCAATCAGCCACCCACTCAATCAAATAACCAAACTCCCACTCACTCATCCACTCATTCACCCATCAATTAACCCATCCATTCATTCACCAATGCACCTATCATGGCATATGCGCTCTGGTAATGTGCGTAATTTACCCACCCACTCATTCATTCATCAATCAACTCACTCACCCACTAACTCATTAATTAAATCACGCACTCACTCAAATGCATTCACCCACCCACTCATTTATTCACGCACTCACTCACCTACCCACTTACCCACTTACTCATGCACCCACCAACACAATCATTCGCCCGCCCACTTACGCATTCACCCACCAACCCATTTACCCACCAATCCACTCATTCATCCACCCACTCATGCACTTATCCACCAACTCACTCAACCAACCACTCACTCAAACAACCAAGCTCCCACTCACCCATCCACTCATTCACCCATCCACTCATTTCACAACGCATCTAGCCTGGCATATGCGCTGTGGTAATGCTCCTAATTTACCCACCCACTCACTAACCCAGCCACCCACCCACTCATTCATTAATCAATCAACTCAGTCACCCACCCACTCACTCATTAATTCAATCACCCACTCATTCATGAATTATTTCACCTATCCACTCATTCATCCACTCACTCACCCACCCACCCATACACTCATTCACCCGCCCACATACCCATTCACCCACCTATTCACCCACCCATCCATTCACTCATCCACCCACTCATGCACTCAAACAACCATGCTCCCACTCACCCATCCACTCATTCACCCATCCACTCATTCACCCACACACCTAGCCTGGCATATGCGCTGTGGTAATGTCCCTAATTTATCCACCCACTCTCTAACCCAATCACCCACTCATTCTTGCATCAATCCACTTGCTCACCCACCAACTCACTCATGAATGCATTCACCCACTCATTTAGTCACCCACCTACCCACTCACTCAATCACCTACCCACTCACTCACCATCCAATCACTTATCCACCCACTCACGCTCTCATCCACCCACTCACGCTCTCATCCACCAACTCACTCAACCACCCACTCACTCAAACAACCACGCTCCCACTCAGCCATCCACTAATTGACCTACGCACCTAGCCTGTAATATGCGCTGTGGTAATGTCCCTAATTTACCCACCCACTCACTCACCCACTCAATCACCCACCCAATCAATCATTAAATTACTCACCCCCTCCCTCATTTTCAACCCATTAACCAATCAGTCACCCTACCACTTATTCATTCACCCACTCATTCTCCGACTCACTCATTCATCCATCCACTCACTCATCCACGCACTAAACCACTCAATCATTCATCCACTCACCCACCCACTCACCCACCTATCAACCAACTCACTAATTCACCCACTCACCACTCATTCATTCACTCATCCACCCACTCATTCAACCACCCACTCACTGATTAACCAACAGACTCACTCATTTACTCACCTACTTACTCACCCATCCACCCACTAACTCACTCATCTACTCACTCACTGACTCATTCACTCACCCACTTACGCACGCACCCATCCAATCACCCACGCTCCAACTTAGCCATTCACCCACCCACTCACAATACACGG
This sequence comes from Lampetra fluviatilis, assembly GCF_964198595.1. NCBI lineage: Eukaryota > Metazoa > Chordata > Hyperoartia > Petromyzontiformes > Petromyzontidae > Lampetra > Lampetra fluviatilis. The sequence continues at coordinate 4,808,515 of NC_136344.1, read as the reverse complement.
ACACACGTGTGTGTTAAAACACGCACGCACCTAGCCTGCACCGCCACTTAGTCGTGAACGGGTAGAGAGATACATACTCATGTAGACATGCATAGACATACATAGAGATACACATTCACATTGATACACCTTTATAAATTTCCACATGATAAGCCACTTCGTTCAGCTATCATTTTGTGACAGGTCGCTTCTGAAAAAGAGCTATATAACTCAGATGTCCTTACCTGGTAAAAAAATAATTTGTATAGTTTACACATATATCTAAAGACACAGACAAAGATCCCTCAATACTATTAAAGCACGTTTGGGGCAAGTGCTGTTAGCAGGCAGCAGCAACGCTTTTGAAGGTAGGCACGGAACACGAGAGGGTGGGTGGCCAACACCACGTCCGGCTTGCCTTTGTCTCCCCAGTGGTGATGTTTACCAAACACCACACCAGGTACTCATTTGAGGCTGAGTTCAGTTAATTGTCACTGGTGTTGGTCGTGAGCGGGATTCGAACTCGGATCGCCGGGTTTTTCCCTGCTTCGCTACCGCTCTCCACATGCACATTAATAGACAAGCACATTCAATGACCCACTTACCAACTTGACTAGTCACCCATTTACTCCCTCGCCCAGTCACTCATTCAGCCACTCAAGCACTCATTCACATCATCAGACGATTATTCCAGAACCCACCCACTCACTCATCCACCCACTCACTCAGACCTCCACTCACTCACTCAACCACCCATCCACTCACTAATTCACCCACCCACTTACCCACTCACCCATTATTAATGCTTTGCTATTTGTATTGTCATTGTACTGTTCGCCTTTTGGTATTGATGTCTGGTATAAAACTAGTGAGACAAGGCAATAAAATAGGCTGTAGCTCTGGTGTAGGCCAATCACTACCAAGAATAATGCATACATTATATTAATTGTCAAAGTACATTTGCGTGTGTCGTGAATGCAGACTCGATGCCTTGCAATAATGGGTGTTTATTTTGTGCATGGATGTCTTACCACCTCCTGTATTATTGTGAAACGTGGACCCCCCAAATGGAGCATCTTCGCTGGTTAGAAACGTTTAGGCTGGCCTGCCTACGATCAATCCTGGGTTTAATCAGCAGGCTGGATTGTGTGAGGAGCTCACAAATCCTTGAAAGATCTGGGCAAAGTCCCATTGGTGAGCTCCTCCGGCAGGCAAGGCAGCGTTGGCTAGGTCATGGAGCCCGCATGCCCAGCCACCGCATGCCTAAACAGCTTTTGTTCGGCCGGATCGAGGGAGCTCAGCGGGCGCGGCACGGCCTAGAGAAGAGATGGAGTGATGTGGTACAGGAGGACGTGGAGCTAAGTGGACTTGCCGATGACTGGTACCAGCGGTGTCAAGATCGGCCTCTGTGGAGGAGGCTCGTGAAGGACGCTACTGGGCAGTTGGAGGCAGTCGCCCTCCAACAACAACGGAGGGCGGAGGAGCGACGCTCACAACAACGAGCGGAGCGCCGGGTGGCTAAAGTACAGCAAGTTGGCACAGTAGGGGGCACAGGTGGTGCATCAGCCAGTCACCTGAGTCATCTCAGTCAGTAGACCCGTGGCACCTGGGTCTGACCCGTAACCTCCTGCCAGCGGGCGTTCGACACTTCCCGGGGCCTCAAGGTGCACATGGCCTGGCACAAGCGTCGTGGTGACGTCACCGCTACTTAGTGGCGAATGGCGGTTGTTGTATTATTGCTGGAAATGGTACAGCCTATTCTTTTTCGTCATCTTTATAACGGCAACAAAGCATTCCATGTTATTACTACATGGTATATTAAAGCGCAATACATTCACCATAAGCAACACATTTCCCGTAGAGGCATAAACACGTGTTCAAATAAATGCAATGCAAATTAATTACAAATGATCGGCACATTTTGCTTTTTATTCACTCAGAAGTTTGGAGACAGCACGGAAGGGACGGATCAGAGGGGGACAGTCTGGAGGCGGGGGGGGGCAAAACAAATACAGATAGCCCCCGTGTAGCCTTTACCGAACTGTTGGGGCAAGATTTGAAGCTTTCGTGACTGCAAGGATTCATACTCTTAGGTTTTTTTGGTAAAGTCACGTAGGTAAAAACAAAAATAAATAATAAAAATAATAGAAATTAAATAATAAATCACGACGTTTCGGAGGCAACACAAGTCTCCGTCATCAGGTGATACAGTAAATGTAGCTGTGACGGTCCCACCTGATGACGGAGACTTGTGTTGCCTCCGAAACGTCGTGATTTATTATTTTATTTCTATTATTTCTATTATTTTTATTATTTATTTTTGTTTTTACCTACGTGACTTTACCGAAAAAACCTAAGAGTATGTTGGGGCAAGCGCTGTTAGCGAGCACCACCTATGAAGGCCGGAACGGCACAGGAAGGGTTGGGATCGTGATGTTTACACACCGCTCTGGGTACACGGTTGAGGCTGATTTGACCTAGGGGAGGCCCATGACCAGTTTAGATCACCGTCACTGGTGTTGATGGTGGCCGTGACCGGGAATCGAACTCGGGTCTCTGCCGGGTTTGTAGCGCAGTGCTGCGTGCCCTTAGTATGTGTTGTCACGTAAACATAACGTGGCCAATTCGTCACTAGTACAGCACACCGGTGTGTTGTAGAGCCACGCTACAACATTTACATTCTGAGTACGAAGTTTCGCCAGTAATTAAAACTAGCTTCATCAGGCAACAGACAGATTTGTGGCGGGTTTTAACGACACATTTATATATTTACGCGCTCTAACAAAAAAACTATTATAGATGATATTGGTTGCGAAAGCTTACATGTCAAACTCCAAATATGTAGGCGCCAGGGTCTGGATCGGGATCGAACCCGCGACCTCCTGCATATCAGGCGAGGAATATGTCATCACACCACCGTGGTGCCCCTTAAGTAAATAGATAACGTATATTACTTAAAACTGTATAATCACTTCCCAAGCTCCGGAAAGCCAGTAAAACTGTGGTGGCTGGGTTGGCCACGATCGCCACTACTTGTAGCTGGCAGTACTATCTCAGGCCAGTAGAGAGCGGAAGGGAGGCCGGATCGGCTCAACAATAATGATGCGCAGTTGGCCCTGGGCAATCCCTGGGGGGAAGCATCGGGACCAACGGTTGGGACCCCAGGCCCCCGGAAGGGGGCTGGGGGATGAGCTCATTCTCCAGGACCTTCGAGAAAATTCTGGAAGGGAGGCGTGGTCAGGGGCGGAGTGAGCCGGGACCCTGTATATAAGTCAGGGCTCTGAACGGCTCGAGTCAGTATCGTCCAGCTGAAGAGGACTGAACATCTGAAGCCCTGAAGAGAAGACCCCTATCGGCAAAGCGGAACCCCTGTCTTGGGTGAGGCTGGAGCTGTACCAGTGAAGCTCCGAGCTTATAACCAGTGAAGACGTCGGTGAAGACTCAAGCCCTGGCAGGGTAGCCGTAGGAATAGCCGCAGAGGCGAGCTAGCATATCGGGTGAAGGGGCCGTGTTATCTCTTCGTATTGTAGCTCGTTGAGTTGTTAAATTGATATAATAAAGGTGTGGCCTCTAAGTGAAAGTTCCCTCCAGTTTGTTACCCACTACAAAACAAATACAGTCCCAGATCACACTTAGGCAACAGACAGTCCCTCAATAAAATTGCATGTTACAATTTAACTTCCAATACAAATCATGTTAGCAAATGTGACTGCATCCAGCACGAATCTTCACCCGCCCACTCACCCCCCCACTCAACCTCTCCCCACTCACCCCCAAACTAACTCTTCCCCACTCACCCCTCCCAATCAGCCTTCCCACTCAAACCCCCACTAACCCCCCTACAAAGGCTCTCCCCACTCACTCTCCCACTAACACCCCCCACTCGCCCCCCCCCCCCCCACAAATCCCTACCACTAACCCCCACCACTCACCCTGCCCCCCATCACCCCCCCAATCACCCACCACTCACCCTCCCCACTTACCCCCTCATCACTCACCCTGCCCCATCACTCACCCCCCCATCACTCATACCCCACCACTCACCATGCCCCTAATCCCCCCCCAATTCACCCCCCCCTCACTCACCACCCACTCATCCCCCACAATTCACCTTTCCCCCACACACCCACCTAACTCACCTATCCCACTCACCCCTCCACTCACCCCTACCAATCACCCAACCCACTTACCCCCCAACTAAATCTGCCAACTCACCTCCCCCTCCACTCACTCCCCAGTCACCCCCCCCCCCCCCACTTACACCCCAGAGGTCGCAATCGGGTACCCCATACACGTGCCCTATCCGATACCCGGCTACCCGTACCCGGCCGGGTACGGGTACCCGTTTTCGACCCTGGTGCGGCCGGGTACGGGTACGGGTAGCCGCACGTGACTCACCCCAACCAATGAGTGAGAAGGCCGTGAGTCACTGGTGAGTAACCGTTTGTCACTCATTTCCCAACGTCTTGTCTCTTCTCACAATTCAAGTTCCTAGAATCAACCCACCCGCGCCTGCAATCGGGTACCCGTACCCTACCCGATACCCGGCTGGGTACGGGTAGCCGGGTATCGGGTAGGGTACGGGTACCCGTTTGCGACTATGGTGCGGCCGGGTACGCGTACGGGTAAGGAATCAAAACCCGTTTGCGACCTCTGTTACACCCCCACTGACTCAGCCCTCAATTAACTCTGCCGCACCCACACCTCCGACTCACCCCTCTACTCACCCCTGACCCCCGAACGAACTCTGCCCAACTCACCCCCCCTCCCACTCACCTCCCCACTCACCCCCCACCACTCACCCTGTCCCCACACATAGGCCTCAGCAAGGTAAGGTAATTGACCTTTTTTACCGGGTAAAAGGGTAAAGGTGTCGACATGCCAAGGGGTAAGGTAAAGGGTAGGGTAAAGGTAGCTCGAAAGAATTACCCGGTAGGGTAAAGGTAGCGCGGAGTATTACCCGGTAAATACGGTACCTTGTTTACCGCTAAAAGCTCCGTGGCGCAGTCCATGGCCTCCATTTAATAAGTAATATTTTTAAAAAGTTTTTAAAAACACGCTTTTATGAAATGTGCTAGTAATGGCAAAACTCCACGACTCCAGGAAGTATATGAATCCAGGAAGTGGCCCCGAAGCTTGCCATAACGTAAGGGACCGTGGCCAATTACAGCCAACGTCAGTTGACCGTTGACAATAAGATCCAAGCCGAAACATAAAATGTAAAAAAGAATGTTTAAAAATCTATTTCTTATTTTTTTTATGATAGAATACAGTATTGTCATTCGTATGAAACAAGTATACGAAGTTTGCAGTCGATACCACATTGAGAAGTGGGTTAAAATTGAGTTACAAGATTTGAGGATACAACAACGACGAGTTCAAAGATAGCGTGTAAAATTGTAATCGAGAGTATTCTATATGTATATAAAGCGCTCTACCTAGCATTTACCGTTATAAACCTTTTTCATGTGAAGTACACCAGTAATTACCCTGTAATCGGGTAATCTGTACGGGGTAAGGGTAAAGGTAGGCTCGTTGCTTTTTACCTTTTACCTTACCTGCTAAAGGGTATAAGGTAGGGTAGAGTGATTGTATTGTGGTAAGGTAAAAGGTAAGGTACTTTTACCTTACCTTGCCGAGGCCTTCCCTCTCACCCCTACTACCCCCCGCCCCACTCCCCCTGCTCCCACACCGTTACCACCCCCCACACACCTCTTCCACTCACCTTCCAACGAGCTCCCCCCAATCACGACTCTCACCCACAACCCCACTCAAACCCCACTCATCCCCCCAACTTACTCCCACTGACCCCTCCAACTCACCACCCCACGCTCCCCCTCTCCTCTCTCCTCCACTTACCCACCACCACTCACCCTGCCTCCACTAACCCAGCCCCCCTCCCGGCCTCCCCGCCACTCACCCCCCCACTCACCCACCAAGTAACTCTGCCCCACTCACCCTCCCTTCCACTCACCCCCCCTCCACTCACCCCCCCTCCACTCACCAACCCCTCCCCCCCTCCACTCACCCCCCCTACTCACCCCCCCCCCTACTCACTCTCCAATCACCCTCTACCCACTCACCCCCCAACTAACATGACCCCACTTAGCCTCCCCACTCACCCCCCCCCCATTCGCCTCCCCCACACTCACCATTCACCCTGCCCCCCCCACTCACCCCTCTACACTCACACCCCCCACTCACCCGTCCCCCCACCTTATACTCCCCTACCACTCACCTCCCCCACTCACCCATAACAATCACCGCCCCCACTCATCCCGTCAACTCACACCCCAACTAAATCCGCTCACACCCTACTCACTCCCCTCATTACCCTCTCCCAAATCACCCCCCCCCCCACTTACACCCCCCGCTCTCACCTCCCACGACTCACCCAACCCTCCGCCACTCACTCCCGCTGCCACTCACTCGTCACCACTTCCTGCCCCCAATCACCCCCCCCACTCACCCCTCCGACTCACCCCCTACTACTCACCCTCTCCCCACTCACCCCCTATCTAAACACGCCCACCTCCCCCGACTCACCCCCTTATTCTCCCCCCCTCACCCCTCCCCCACTCACAGCCCACCCTCCCCCCCCACTAACACCCCCCACTAAAACCCCCCACTAACACCCCCACACTCACCCCCCACTCACCCTCCCTCACACCCCCCCCCCCCACTCACCCCCCCTCACACCCCACTCACACCCCCCACACTCATACACCCACACTCACCTCCCACTCACCCCCCCCTCACACCCCACTCACACCCCCCACACTCACACCCCACCCACACCCCGCACACTCACCCCACACACTCACACCCCCACTCACACCCCCACACTCACCCCCCACTCACCCTCCCTCACACCCCCCACACTCACCCCCCCACTCACACCCCCCCCCCACTCACCCCCCTCACACCCCACTCACACCCCCCACTTACACCCCACTCACACCCCCACACTCACCCCCCCCCCCACTCACACCCCACCCACACCCCGCACACACCCCCCCCTCACACCCCACCCACACCCAGCCACACCCCCCCACTCACACACCCACTGACCCCCCCCACTCACCCCTCCCACCCCGCCGTTTCTGGGGCACGCGACTCCCCGTGACGTCATCGGCGCGAGACGCTCCTCGCGTCGGGGCTCTGACGCTCGCTCTGACGTCTCTGCTACTACTACAGCTGCTGATGTCTCTCGTGTGAGATCACCACCACCACAGCTACTACTACTACAGCTACTACTACAGCTGCTGATGTCTCTCGTGTGAGATCACCACCACCACAGCTACTACAGCTACTACTACTACAGCTACTACTACAGCTGCTGATGTCTCTCGTGTGAGATCACCACCACCACAGCTACTACAGCTACTACTACTACAGCTACTACTACAGCTGATGATGTCTCTCGTGTGAGATCACCACCACCACAGCTACTACTGCTACTACTACTACAGCTGCTGATACTACTACTACAGCTGCTGATGTCTCTCGTGTGAGATCACCACCACCACAGCTACTACTGCTACTACTACTACAGCTACTGCTACTACTACTACTGATGTCTCTCGTGTGAGATCACCACCACCACAGCTACTACAGCTACTACTATTACAGCTGCTGATGTCTCTCGTGTGAGATCACCACCACTACTACTACAGCTGCTGATGTCTCTCGTGTGAGATCACCACCACCACAGCTACTACTATTACAGCTGCTGATGTCTCTCGTGTGAGATCACCACCACTACTACTACAGCTGCTGATGTCTCTCGTGTGAGATCACCACCACCACTACAGCTACTGCTACTACTACAGCTACTACTACTGCTACTACAGCAGCTACTACTACAGCTGCTACTACTACAGCTGCTGATGTCTCTCGTGTGAGATCACCACCACCACTACTACAGTTACTACTACTACAGCTACTACTACAGCTGCTGATGTCTCTCGTGTGAGATCACCACCACTACTACTACAGCTACTACTACAGCTACTGCTACTACAGCTGCTGATGTATCTCGTGTGAGATCACCACCACCACCACTACTACAGCTACTACTACTACAGCTACTACTACAGCTGCTGATGTCTCTTGTGTGAGATCAACACCGCTACTACAGCTACTACTACAGCTACTGCTACTGCAGCTGCTGATGTATCTCGTGTGAGATCACCACCACCACTACTACAGCTGCTGATGTATCTCGTGTAAGATCACCACCACTACTACAGCTACTGCTACTACTACAGCTACTGCTACTACAGCTACTACTACAGCTGCTGTTGTATCTTGTGTGAAATCACCACCACCACTACGACAGCTACTACTACAGCTGCTACTACTACAGCTGCTACTGCTACAGCTGCTGCTGTCTCTCATGTGAGATCACCACCACCACCACTACTACAGCTACTACTACTACAGCTACTACAGCTGATACTACAGCTACTACTACTACAGCTGCTGACGTCTCCCGTGTGAGATCATCACCACCACTACTACTACAGCTGCTACTACAGCTGCTGACGTCTCCCGTGTGAGATCACCACCACCACCACTACTACTACAGCTGCTACTACAGCTGCTGATGTCTCCCGTGTGAGATCACCACCACTGCTACAGCTGCTGCTGTTGTTGTTGTTTACCCAGGCGCAAAGCCTCGCCCTATGCCTTCTTTGTCTGTGCATATCAATGGAGAGAATAAATATAGCAGCTGTGTAAATCGATGTACAGGTTGTAACATTACAAGGCGGAGGGGGGCTTAGCCGTGCGGGCCCTGAGACTGCTGCCTCTCGGCTGATTTTTTTTTAAATTCTCGTTTTCGTTTGTCCTCAGGCCCCCTCTGTTTGCTGCACCTCGCCGAGGAGAGACTCCGCGCATTCCACTCTGGTCAGCCCACAACGCAAACCTCGTCCCACGGCACAATCGCGCCGGTGTCTATGTAACTTTAATTTACGTGACCGACTCCTTGTGTGTGTTTTGTTGTTCTGATCTCTCTCTTTGCCTCATTGCTTTTACGTACAGTTTGCACTGCGGATTGGTTGTGATACAACGGAATAATGAGCGGTATTTTAGAACCGCAGGAGGAGGACATCTGATGGGCTATCACGCTCTTTTTCACAGATGTCCAGTAGTGACTGAGGGGGTCCAGCAAGTTTCCATCAACAACAAACAATACAGACAACCATATGGTGCCACAATAGAGACAAAGGTAAGCGAGTCATGATAAATTAATGTAAATAAAGTAGTTTTTTTTTTTTGGGGGGGGGGGGGTTAGATCGCGTAAGTATATAAATGTGTCGTTAAAACCCACCACCACCCGACACAGGCCTGGTCTTCACCTGATGACGGCTGCTTGCGTTGTGGCAGAAACGTCGTGAGAATTATTTTGTTTTATTTTATTATTTTTATTGTTTCCATTCTACATGACTTTACCGAAAGAACCAAGAAGATGAATCCCTGCACTCACGAAAGCTTTAAATCGAAATTTTGTAAGGGTTGTCACGTAAACAGAACGTGGACAATTCGTCACTAGTACAGCACACCGGTTTGTTGGAGAGCCAAGCCACAACATGTATATACGCAAATATTTACGCGATCTAACCCAAATAACAAAAAACTTACGTATGATATCGGTCGCGAAAGCCTACGTGTTAAAAAGTATACAGTACAAATTGTACGCACATAAATTCCCACCGATTTTTCCACACCAAAATGCAAGCTTGGGGCAACGGAGCAAAACTAAAAAAACTGAAACATTTACAATGTGGCGCCTACCCCACACAAGGCTGGCCTGCAGCCCTTACTGCTGCTGTTATCGTCTTTGGTGATTCTCGTGTAATTTGCCTTCATCTCATAATAAAAGTTTTTGGATTAAATCGCGTAAGTGTAAATGTGTCGAAACTCTCCACCACCCGAAACGGCCAATCAGTAACGCCAAATAGTTACTACTTCAGCCCACCGGTGTGTAAAAACGTGAATCCACAACATTTACAATCTGAGTACGACGTTTCGCTGGTAATTACATCCAGCATCTGGCAAATCGGCCCGATCTGAAATGTACTCGGATTGTATATGTTATGGATTCACTCTTCAACACACCGGTGAGCTGAAGTAGTAAGTATTTGGCGTTTTGTTTATGTTACAAATCTTTTACTGATTGGCCGTGTCGGGTGGTGGAGAGTTTCGACACATTTATACTTACGCGATCTAAAACTAAATCCTTTATTTAATTATGAATATTGGTCGCGAAGCCTATGTGTTAAACTTTTCTACGTCTGTCTGATTACTTGACCTCGGTCAGTCTTAAGACTAGTCCAGCAGTGCTCTGCCAACTTTCGCGGTAGAGGTGACGGTGTTTTGCAGTAATCCGAACCAGTTGAGTCATTTGCAAATCCAGTTTTTTCTTTTACAATGTCATGTTTGGCCAATGCCAGTTTCAGTGGATTGTTTGGTGAGGTCCCGTTGGCAGTGGTTGTACAACAAGCACATGCAAAACAACTAACATTTGTAAATAACACTGGCCTTATTTGGATAATGTATGTTGAACTTTTTTCACACCGTGCCAAAGAGCCCTGCAACTTTTTGTAGTACAGGATCAACGATTACCATGTGTTTCCCAATTACGTATTTTTAGAGTAATTAAAAAATAAATAAAGGGTAGACAAAAAGTAAGCACACAATCTTTATTTTAACGAATTACACAGGGTTATTGTCATCTTAACTGGATGTAATTACCAGCGAAACGTCGTACTCAAATTGTAAATGTTGTGGATTTACTCTCCAACACACCGGTGGGCTCAAGTAGTAACTATTTGTTATTTTGTTTACGTGACAAATCCCTTACTAATTGGCTGTATCGGGTGGTAGAGGGTTACGACACATACTCACGCGATCTAACCCACAAACCTTATGAATATTGGTCGCAAAAGCCTACGTGTTAAACTAATCACGTATTAAAACGCGTAACAAATCAGATATCTAGGGTTATTTAATTTAGTTTAACAAATGTTCAAACTGACTGCCATTAACATTCTATCGAGATATAACTGCTCAACCCGATCTATTAATGCTTTGGTATTTGCATTGTCCTGTACTGCTCACCTTTTGTGGCATTGTTCTTTGTTCTAACACTGGTGAGGCAAGGCCAGAACGAAGGCTGTAGCTCTGGTGTAGGCCAACCAGTTCCAAGGATAATGCGTACATAATTTTCAAAGCATATTTGTTTGCATGCTTTACCACAAACATGATGTGTAGGTGATGCAGACTCGATGTCTTGCAATAATGGATGTCTCTTTGGTGTTTTAACATCTTAACACCTGTATTTTTGGGTCATCCCATATATACTGGTTTTAATTCTTAATCCTTATACACATCGGTGTAGTTTGCAAGTAGTTGTTTGGGTTCAGCAGTTTAATCTATGCCACCCTTTTGTTCATCAATGAAAACAAGTTTTTACAGGTAGTAAACTTTATTTATATTGTGTTTAATATATATCTACAGAATCAATCACATGGAGCAGAGAGACTCGACACAGCCTGGAATTAAAAGGCACCAATGCGCCCTTTGTTCATACAGCACGGATCAGATGGGCAATTTGAAGAAACATCAGAGAACACATACTGGCGAGAAGCCCTTTAAGTGCACTGTGTGTGGGAAGGCATTTAAAGATGCACGATCTCTGCGTATTCACCAGAGAACACACACTGGCGAAAAGCCCTTCAAGTGCACTGTGTGTGGGAAAGCATTTACACGGTCAGGAGATCTTGACAGACATCAGAAAACACACACTGGCGAGAAGCCGTTCAAGTGCACCGTATGTGGGAATGCATTTTCACGGTCATCACATCTTGACACACATCAGAAAACACACACTCATGAAAAACCTTTCATATGCACGGTGTGTGAGAAGGCATTTAAAGATTCAAGATCTCTGCGTATTCACCAAAGAACGCACACTGGAGAGAAGCTCTTCAAGTGCACTGTTTGTGGGAAGGAATTTCCACGGTCATCACATCTTGACAGACATCAGAAAACACACACCGGCGAGAAGCCCTACAAGTGCACAGTGTGTGGGAATGCGTTTACACGGTCATCGCATCTTGAGACACATCAGAAAACACACACTGGTAAAAAGCCCTTCTTTTGCGCTGTATGTGGGAAGGGATTTTCACATGCAGGATCTTTTCATATTCACCAGAGAACACACACAGTTGAGATGCCCTTTAAGTGCACTGTGTGTGGGAAGGCTTTTACACAGTCAGAAGATTTACATATTCACCAGAGTAAACACACAGGTGAAAGGCCGTTCAAGTGCACTCTGTGTGGGAATACATTTACACGGTCATCACATCTTAACAGACATCAGAAAACACACTTCGCTGAAAAGCCCTTCAAGTGCACAGTGTGTGAGAAGTCATTTTCACGTTCATCACATCTTAACAGACATCAAAAAATGCACACAGGCGAAATGCCTTTGACGTGCAATGTGCGTGGGGATGCGTTTACAAGGTCAGAAGTCCAAAACAGTCAAGAGAAGACCCACACAGACTGGAATGGCAAATCCACAAGTGAGAGTCAAAGTGCTGCAGTGACCCCATCTCTTATTAAACAGGAACCAGAACAATATCCCCCCTTTTCAATGTGGCCAGGAGTGAAGGTGGAATGTGAAGAAGTGAAAGTAAAATGTGAAGATGAAGATTGGATTCCAGGACCTGACCTCCAGTTTGATTGCGGCAGCATGAAGCATGAGCAGAACACACACTGGTGAGAATTCATTTATACGGTCAAAATGCCGAAACAGTCATGGGCAGATCCACACGAAGGCTAGAGAAAATCTTAAGTGCAGCAATGAACCAAATGAACTAGAGGTAAATCCCCCTCCCCTTACAACGTGGTCAGGAGTGATGTGGAATGGGAAGATGAATATTTGGCTCTAGGACCCGTGGATGGAGGCAGCATGAACCAGGAGGATTCGGCCTGTGAGGGAGAGATGACCCCCAGGAGTTTGTGGATGTGGAGGTGTTGATGTGATTTACGGAAAAAAACAATAGGAGCGCCCTGGACGCGTGAAGTGGGGTCGAGGAAGATCTGTAACCAAGAACGTGACCCAGAGAAGCTCCATCGTGTTCACGTTATTCACAGGCTTCTCTCCCTACAAGAATGCATGCAACTGTAGGCGTAATCCAACCAGTGAAAGCTTTCAGTAAATATGTAATTTCAGTGTAATAATGCAATATTGTCGATTTGCAAAGAAGTAGGGTTTATTTTTCGTAATATAGAAGTATAATTTTATTGTTATGCATGACACGATTTAAATTTTCTGTTAACTGTTGAACATTACCATTAAATTGGTTGTCATATGTGGCTTTGCCTTTCTGCAATGCTCCCTCTTTTACACATTTATTTTTCAGATTTCTTTAACTTCACACACACGGTATACTCGACACAACATACACATCCACCACACGCACAAATCATACACGTAGCATACATATACAGTGCGCACACAATACAAACATTCACAACAACTGCCGTTCACCACTAAGTGGCGGTGATGTCACCAAGGCGCTTGTGCCAGTCGAAGTGAAATTTGAGGCCACGAGAAATGTTGAATGCTCTGGCCGGAGGTCACTGGGCAGAACCAGGTGCCATGGGTTGATTGCAATGACTGGCCGATCAAAATCAAAATATGTATTCATAATGGATGAATTCGATGAGCTATAAAGCTCTTTTTTGCAGATGTTAAGTAGGGCCGGTTCAGACAACAAATAATAAAAAAAACGCAATAGGAGTGCAAACTAGCATCATCACAATTCATTAGCACAGGGGTGGGGAACGTCTGGCCCGTGGGCCGTATATGGCTCGCGAAACCATTTGGTCTGGCCCTGCCAATGCAACCGCAGGCGGGGACTCGAAATTCAATAAATCTAGGAGCAAACCTGGAAAAGCAGTTGTGAGTAGCAACATCAATACCAGCGAACATCACACGCCTCACCAAAGAGAAGCAGTTCCAGCCATCACATTAGGGGTGAGTTAATTAAATGTTTGACGAAATATAACAGGCTAATTTTTAAGTTGATAATTTTGTATGGCCCGCGAATTATTTTATAAATATCCAAATGGCCCTTGGCAGAAAAAAAGTTCCCCACCCCTGCATTAGCAGATAGCCCGTAAGTGGCCACTGCACATTTTGTCATTTGTTTCCACTTACCTCTCTTGTGCCAATATGCACATCCTTATGGCACCGATCTCTTGTGTCAAGCCATTCTGTTAGGTCTTCCCTGTTAGGTCTTCCTCTCTTTCCTGTTCCTTTAATTTATTCCGAACAATACACTTTAAATTTTCTTGTTCATCCTACATATGTGTCTAAATAGTGGCAGTTTATTTCTCATCACTGCCTGCATCAGGTCTTCTATGTTCAACCTTTTTCTTCTATGTTAGTCACTCTTTGGGTCCAGCTTAGATGTAGTATCCTACTATATCAATACATTTCTAGTGGCAATATCTTATATCTATCTTTTTTAATGTTCAAGTCTCGCAGGCATACACAGCTGTACTGAACACGCATGTTTTAAAGTTGTTCAGTTTATACTTGTAACTTTTTCTTGCTTGCAAAGTATAGGAAAGGTAAACAAATAACTTCAAAAACATATTTAAATGAATTAAACTTTATCTTGCCAGGTAAAGCCCACTGCACTAATCGTTTCTTTCCACAAGCGACCTGGCTACAAATGGTAGCTCAACAAAGTGGCTTATGTGGAAATATATGTGGAGTAAAATAATCTAAATGCATCTTCTTGGTTCTTTCGGTAAAGTCACGTAGAAGGGAAGTAATAAAATAAAATAATAAAAATAAAACATAATAAAATAATTCTCACGACGTTTCGGCCACAACGCAAGCAGCCGTCCTCAGGTGAAGAACATGTCTGTCGATAAGACAGAGTCTGAATGACACGTCCTAGGCTTGGAGCGTCTATTTAAGCTGGGAGGGAGGAGGAAGAGCTTCTTGACAAAAATAATTTGCATATGAAGAGGAATTTAGCATATTTATGGGAAATGCAGGAATGCGACTAGTGCTACTTGTGAAATGCGTAGGAGGTGGGCGGGCGGTTTTCAAAGTCATATTATGCCCATGCGTTATGCAGGATTAGCAGCATCAAATAAAGGGAAGGAATGTTAATAGTATGTAGCTGCAGTAACTAAACAACCACGTAAAAATCTAAAGTATAAACTACATAGTATAATCAGTATGCTAAATATACTCTCAATAAGCTGAGCTATTAACCGTAAGTAATACATTACAATTCTAGGTCGCAAAAAATATAATATGCTTCCAGATAAACTTTTTAAACTTTTTCCTTACATCACATGGGTCTATCCCGTACTATATGCTGCCATAGACAAACCCAACATTAAATTGAATACTGTATTACTATACACTACCCTATGTCTTAGAATAATACATAGTGTAATATTACACTGTATTATTCTACCCACCCAACTGTATACCACATTGCTGTATATTCACTATACAATTACGATACTATATATTACCTTATACATTGTATTAAACATTACACTTTAATACTATTTATTATTATACAATATGCTATACACTATACCATTGACTGTCACGTGAAAGGTACTAAGAGTAAGCAACAAAATATGTCAATGGGAGAGTGGTGATAGGAAGCTTGCAGCGGAGCAAAGAATCCATTCCCTGCGGAGATTACAAGATATATAGTCAATGTCAGTGAGTGGAACGCGGTCTGAAAGTCACTGTAAACGTGGACAAAATCAGTTAAGATCCTAAATGATTTATTATGTCCTTCCAATGATTGCTAAGCCGGAATCCATCTTCTCGGTTGAAATTGTCTCTGTGTTTGTATATGTGGATCGCCTCATGAACGAATCTCTCATGGTAGCCAGATGGCTTGCAGAGAACCTCTGTCTTGGAGAAGTCAATATCATGTGAACCCACTGAATTATAACAGTGATCTGCCATGGCTGAGGTGTTTGTCCTGCTGTGTTTCAAGTCTGCTTTATGTTCACGGATGCGGTCCGAGACATGTCGTTTGGTTTCTCCAATGTAACTGCTACCACAGAGGCAACTTAGTTTGTAGACGCCAGGGTACTGTATGTCTGGAACCACATCTTTTACAGACGGGACCAGATCACGGATTTTATGTACTGTGTTGAATCGGACCTAGATCTTGTGTTTAATCAGGATTTTGGAGATCTTTTTTGTGACCCCAGCAATGTAGGGTAAGGTGATGGTCTTGAGAGGCTCCTCAACAGGATCCTTCTTGATGGTTGGAGTGATGGCTTTGCAGATTGTGTAGTCGGAGTAACCATTAGCCTTAAGAGCTTGGCGTACGTGTTTGAGTTCACTGGCAATGTGTTCCTGGTCGGAAATGCATTGGGCTCTATGGTATAGAGTCTTGATGAGGGAATTCTTCTGGGATGGATGGTGGTGGGAATCCGGTTTTAGGTAAGCATCCGTATGGGTGGCTTTCCTGTAGACAGATACTTGTGTTGTGGTTATTGCAAACATGATGCCTTGTATAAAGGTGTCCGTTTTGTACCAGTTTAAAAGGGTAAAAACCTACTACTATATTTTTCCACCAGTAAAAGAGGTCTCAGTGTAAATGCTTACCCCGAGCTCTCAATACTCTGATATTGCACTGTGTTTGAGTTGTACGCCTTCTGGTGTCATCTGGTCCAACACCAATGGGGACTAGGCTCTAAAGAAAGCCGTCTCTGGTGTGGACCAATCAACTTCAAGGACAGTGCATATTATTATCATTATCAGAGTTGCTTCTTTTTGTTTGCATTTTTGACTACTTGTGTTGTAGTTATTGCAAACATGATGCCTTTTATAAAGGTGTCAGTTTTGTACCAGTTTAAAAGGGTAAAAACCTACTACTATATTTTGCCACTGGTAAAAGAGGTCTCATAGTATCGATACATTTTTAAGAATCAAATTTACAAATCACATTTGCCACGTATTGTGTCAACTTGCTGTGTTTTAGCTGCCCAGCGCTCTGCTTTTTGTGTGAACGTCACTGTCGTTGGAGGGCGACTGCCTCCAATTACCCAGTCGTGTCCTTCACGAGCCTCCTCCACAGAGGCCGATCTTGACTGTCTTCGGCAAGTCCACTTAGCTCCACATCCTGTACAGCATCAGTCCATCGCTTCTCCAGCCCGTGCCATACCCGTTTAGCCCCCTATATCCAGCCAAATAAAAGCTGTTAGAACATGCAAGATTTCTGACCCAGACAATGCAGCCCTTGCCTGTCGAAGGAGCTCACCAATGGGACTGTTCAGATCTTCCAATGATTTCTGAGCTGG
Source organism: Lampetra fluviatilis (assembly GCF_964198595.1). NCBI lineage: Eukaryota > Metazoa > Chordata > Hyperoartia > Petromyzontiformes > Petromyzontidae > Lampetra > Lampetra fluviatilis. Next base: position 4,791,163 of record NC_136344.1, on the reverse strand, counting down.
CACAATTCAGCCTGGTTAAACCTAGGATGGATCCTAGTTAGACCAGCCTGAAGGTTTGCAGAAGTTACTTTAGGGGGGTCCACGTTTAGCATGCATCGAGAAGGGAGGGTATGACTGGCTGAAAAGACCCAAAGCTTTGTGTGGAGCGACAGACCAGGTACCTTCCACGCAGTGTTACGCAGCCTATGAAAAAATAATTCTGCCCGACTGATTCGGAGTGAGACCTCTGCTGTCAAACTGAAGCTGGTCAGAAGCACACTGCCCAAGTATGGGAACATATCCACTCTCTAAACAATTGACCCATCACGAATGGGGAGTTGAGGTGGTGAAGTATTATATGACACAAAATACCCACGCAGGTGCTTAGATTTGGTGGGGCTAGTGGTAAGGCCCCACCTGTTAGTAGCACGCTCCAGGTTCAGGAGCAGCACCTCAACTCCTTTCTCTGAGTGAGCAGCAATCACCATATCATCAGCATACGTAACATGGTTTACCAATAGGAAACTATTCTTCGACCGCACCCGGGCATCGATCAGCCTCCTAATGCAGCCAGATGCTACCCCTGTCGCACTCCAAGGTGAACAGGGAATGGCTCTGACTCCGAGCTACGTAGCTTTACCCGGGCCTGCCCACCATCATGAAACACCCCCACTCAACCATCCCCCACTCTCCTATTCCCCCTCCCCCTTTCGTGAGCGTGGGCGGGCAGTGGGGGGGGGGGATTCCCCCGCTCATGACGTCACAGGGCCCTCCCGCCCCACCCATGTGCCACCACGTGATGTCACGATACACCTGAACCAGGAAGTGGGTCAAAGAGTCAACTTGCTCTACTCACCTTTCACTTGGATTCGAGGTGAGATGTTTGCATCGTGGTGGTAGCTGGTTTTTGTTGTTGTTTACCCAGGAAAGACATCCGTTATTATCTTTCGTACGGATATCAATTGTCTGTCGAATCGATTTCCAGGTTGTAAAATAAGCACCTTAAATTGTTGGGCATAGTCAATGTGTAAAGGAGAGCCGACACAAGGTTGCAGGGGGTTCGTCTTTTAATCCTTTTCTCCCATCCACACCTGTCCCCAGCCATCCCAATCTCGTTCCCGCCAAGAGGCCCCCTCTTCCCGCCCGTTCTCCCCTTATATCTCCTCGATTACCCCTCCCACTAACCCTCCTATTGGTGGGAATCCTTACCCTGACACCCCTACAAATGCAAGCCTGGCCTGCTGCTCTAGTTTGCTGTAATCTTGTTGAGCATTTTTTGTTGATTTGTTTTCACGGAGTGCAATCAAAAACGATTAGCACGGTTGCCTATGTACGGTGCGAAAAAGTTTGAACAAACATACAAGCCTTTGATCTCAAATATGAAACAAAAGCGGACCGAGCATGAACAACAGGAATCTTTGACCCCCGTAAGACAACAATAATGTAACCTTAACCCGCGGTGTGCTGGTCAGCTCGTCAACATTGCGGTTATTTCTTATTTACTTATATGCATTGGGTTTAGTCACTTGCTTACTTTTTCTGTATTTTTGTGTTGTAACTTGTGCGACCCGCCCCGACTGGACATAGCTTTGTAGCTGAACGGATTCCTCCAGGATAATTAAAGATGTATAATAGTTGTAAAGCACATTAGATTAAGGTGCTGCTGCTGTACATACATCTATATAAGATGTGCAGATACGGTATTGGCAGGAGTGGAATGGGCATCTGGACGTCCTGAAGATGCACAGGAAGTCCGATGGCTATCACCCTGTCAAAAGGGGAAGCACTAAATACGAAAACAAATACGCAAAATTTCACGTATTACTCAATCGTTTGAAAAGTAAAGGAGATTGGAAAAACATACGTAATGCGTTTGTTTTCATTTCGATATGGACACATATACAGACACTACTCTTCAGCTTGACATAGTTTAGGGCCCCCCAGCATTGTCACAACCTGGCCCTGGTAAAAGACTATGGAGGATCTTTGATGGGAAGTGTGACGCGTGAGTACTGTGTGAGATGTATTTAATGTGAGTGTATATTGTGTTTAGGTGTGCTGTGTGTAAGTGTAAAATGCATGTTTATTGTTTGTGATGTGGCGAGATGTTATGGTATGAAGGAGGTTATGCGTTCGATCCCGTCCCTGACGCCTGTGTAATAAAGGTCGTTGAAGCGACTTCTGGAATCCGGTCTTTATTCGTCTTTCATTACAACACTCCTTCACGCTGCTGACAGACAGCGTGAGAGGGATAGAAAGAGAGAGACGCGTGCAGCCACGTGGCAGCCTGGACCCCCGCTCTCGCGTGGCCTCTTCCCTTCGTTCGTTCCAGTTCTGACCACGTGTTGTTCGTCTCCACCCCTATTTAATACCCGGGTCACGTGGTACGTTTCCACCAATCCTGGTTAGCCTCTATGGAATCTTCCAGACTCCACCGTAGGCTCCCGGGACCACGCCCCTGACTCGTCTCCCCATTGGCTGTGGCTAAAGCCAGCAGAACCAATCCTCTACTTACAGCTATCACCTTTCCATTACGTCAGGCACACGCCCCTAGGCTTCCCCCCATTGGCTATGGACCAGGACCAGCAGAGCCAATCATCGTGACGAGTTGTGATCCGTCAACGACCCGGATATATCCTCACATTACACCTGTATATTTAGAGATTGCATATTCTGCCCATGGTCGTGTGGATCTTTCTCGGAGTCCTCCAGTTTTTTCCTCCACGCAAAAAAAAATGCATTTAGATTATTTATCTTCTACACATTTCCACATTATAAGCCAATCCGTTGAGCTATCAATTGTGGTCAAGTCGCTTCTGAAAAATAGCTAATAGCTCAGTGGCCTTTACCTGGTGAATAAAATAGTTTTGTGTATTGCGTGCGATGTGTATCTTTCTGCTGGGTGTACTGCGTATGAATGTAATATGTATTTTTATATTAAGTGTAATGTGTATGTATATCTGATGTGTGTGTTGCGTGTGAGTGTGTAATGTGTGTATAATGAATATAACGTTTACGTATAAGTGCTTGGTGTCAGTGCCGGATTAAGCTAGTGCGGGGCCTGTAGCATATGTTTATAAAGGGGCCATAATAAACAAAACAAATATAAAAACACAATTTCAACTTGCATGGTGAAGTAATTCTATTTTTTCATTGGCTATATTGCCAGATAATATGACAAATCGCTAACCTTAAACACCCAGTTGTTCATAAAAGTTTAAGGCAGTATTGTACTATCGTAATAGAGCAAGTGCAGAATCACTGAACCGGAATTGATAGCTTGAAAGCATTTAGCGCGGGGACCTTGAAAGTGCGGGGCCCGTAGCATATGCTACTTTTGTTCCTAGGATAATCCAGCACTGCTGAGTGTATTGCATGTCGGTGTGTAATGTGTGTGTATATAGAGTGTAATATGGATAGCTGCTGGGTGTACTGTCTGAATGTTTAATGCCTGTTTGTATATTTTGTGTAATATGCATATTGTATGTAATGTATGTGTGTATATTGTGTGTAATGTGTATGTATAGCTCCTGGGTTTACTGCGTGTGAGTGTATAATGTGTGTATATTGTGTTCTGCTGGGTGTACTGCATGTAAGTCTATGCTGTGTGTATATATAGTGTGTAATGTGTATACATACTACTGGTTGTACTGAGTGTGTAATGTGTGCATATGTAATGTAGTAACTCGGCGGGAGACGACTTCACGGGTAGCACACTCTTTATTTCACCAACTTCGTTTCACAGGTGACTAACACCCACTGTAGTATCTCGGGTGACAAACACCCACTCAGCTACTCGGGCGACTAACGCCCACTGAGCTACTCGGGTGACAACCACCCACTGAGCTACTCGGGTGACCAACACCCACTTAGCTACTCTGGCGACTAACGCCCACTGAGCTACTCGGGTGACCAACACCCACTTAGCTACTCTGGCGACTAACGCCCACTGAGCTACTCGGGTGACCAACACCCACTTAGCTACTCTGGCGACTAACGCCCACTGAGCTACTCGGGTGACCAACACCCACTTAGCTACTCTGGCGACTAACGCCCACTGAGCTACTCGGGTGACCAACACCCACTTAGCTATTCTGGCGACTAACGCCCACTGAGCTACTCGGGTGACCACCCTGCCGGGGTGTCCGTCTCGACTGTGGGTCCCCCAGTCCCGACCCACGTGGGCGTCGGACCACGGGTCCCACAGTCTCGCCTCCGAGCCACACGGCCCCGGTCCCTACAAGGACAGCGGGACTAGGGGTCTCGGGGCACTATGTCTTCAACTCCGTCTTCGATCTTCAACTGATTAACAACCCCGAGTGCTCTCGCGCGTCCCCCTTTATACCCCACCTGCGGACGTCGCTGAGAGCACCCATCCTATTTGACCAATCACTGGGCGCTGGCTACGATCCTGTTTTCCCACATCTCAGCGTGCCTCACCACCCACGCCGCGCCGCCCCGTCATCCGTCACTCCCGGCGCGCGCGTCCATACCACGCCCACAACGCGTGCCCAACCCCGCACCCCGTGCCGCCCCGTGATCCATCACTGTCACAGTCGGCGCGCGTCAACACCACCACTACATCACCCCCTACCACATAGCTCGCAGCCGACCCGGCTGCTATAAAAATATACAACACCCCCTCCCCCCTGTGTGCCCCGTAACACAACAACAAGAACAACAACCAACGTAACAACACAACACAACGCGAACACTGCCATCCGCAACCATCAACCAATGCCACTACAACAACAGAACAATATATACAATCCGGCGAGTGACAATACCAAATGTGTATGCAGAAAAGAAAAATAAAAAAAATAAAAATTTCCATTTTTTTTTTTTCCGACTCGTGCAGCGTCCCATTCTTTCCGAGCGTCCCTAGAACGGGACATTACCCCGGCAGAGGGGGAACACCGGGCGAGCTCGGTGTTGAAAAATGTCTTCATGAAAAGTGTTGTGCCCTAGCCCGAGTCCGCCTTGCCGGTCCGTCGTACGGCACCAGACGCGGTTGACCGTCCGGTGGTGCCGGCAGTTCAGGAAGACATTGGCCAGGCATCGGGGACCCGCGCGTGCCGCGGGGTTCCGGTTCCCGACGGTCAGCAGCCGTCAGGCCCGAGACACCTGGGGGTGGGTCAGGTGGAGACACGTGAGGATCAGCCTGCGACACATCCCTCCCCGAGTCGACGGTCACATCACACGCCCGGTCGTTACGGCACAGAACGTGGTCACACGGTGCCGCATAGGGCTTCAGTCGGGAGGGGTGCACGTACCAACGGCGTTTTCCCCATTTAATCTGTATACTCTGGGGTCGTGCAACCCGCACAATTTCCACCGGTCCCCTCCAAGGTCTCAACAATTTGGGGGACGTAGCCAACGGTGCATGTGGACAATGCAGCCAGGCCTTATCGCCTGGTTTCCAATCGTGCGTATGCACCCTCCGTCCATGCAATCTCTCGTTCGCGATTTGCCGAGACCGCAAATTCAATCTCGCCGCCTCCCGCGCTTCAGCCAATTTGGCAATATTAAATTTGATGTGGTCTGCCAATTTTGATTTTGCACGTGGCTGGGAAATCCCCAGTTGGACGTCCATAGCCGGATCGGCCTCCCGCCCATACATAAGAAAAAATGGGGAAAACCCCGTCGCCGCATGAGGGGCCATTCGATAGGCCGCGAGTACCCCCGGCACCTGTAAGTCCCAATCAACCTGATCGTCGCAGACCTGTTGGCACAGCATAGACGTAATCGTCCTGTTCAGACGCTCAACCATCCCGTCAGTCTGCGGGTGGTACGGGGAAGTACGCACTTTCTTTGTACCCAACAGGTCGCACACCTCACGCAACAAAACGCTCGAAAAATTCTTTCCTTGATCCGTCAGCAAGCGTTCGGGGGCGCCCTTGTCCAAAACATAACCCTGGACGAAGGCGTCCGCCACCACTGCAGCCGACTGGTTGGCGAGTGGCCATGCCATGGGCCATCGGGTGAAGTACTCTACGCCAACCAGCAGGAACCTATTTCCCCTCGGTGTAGCAGGAAAGGGCCCCAAGATGTCTAACGCAACCAATTCGTTTGTGCGCGAAACTTGAATGGATTGCAGCGGTGGATTAGCCGCCAATGGTGGCGGTTTTCTTTGGGCGCACCCTACGCATCCCTTAAGAATGTTCGCCACGTCGTTACCCATCCCCGGCCAATAATAGTCTCGCTGGATTAGGGCGAGCGTTTTGTGAAAACCCAGATGCATGAGTCGTTCATGAGCAGCCAGAACGACCCTACCCCGCATAGCAAAAGGCACAACGAGCACGTGACGCCGGGGCATGTTGTCCCACTTCATCAAGAGGCCCTGTCTGCACACCCAGGAACCGACCCGCGCATCCCCTACCTCGGGAGCGTCAACTTTTCGACGTAGCGTAAGTAGGGAGTTGTCGGACATTTGGAGACGGCCCCACTCAATGAGGGGCAACGATAACAGCGAGTCCCTCCCCGTGGGAGCGTCGACACCCGCGGTGTCAGTGGCGGTGAGCGCAACTCCCGCGGGGTCGGCGACCGGGGGTTTACACCGCGCCGATCCCAGCAAACATGCGCAGTCCGTGCGCGGTGGCAACCGCGACAAGGCGTCCGCATTTGAGTGTCGTAATCCCTTGCGGTAAATCGTCGTGAATTGGTAGTCCTGAAGGACCTCCAACCATCGGGACAATTGGCCCGATGGCTGCGCCACCCGCATAGCGTATTGGAGAGCCGCATGGTCCGTACGAACCGTAAAATGACGGCCGTAAAGATACGGCCTGAATTGCTGTGTAAAAAACACAATCGCTAACAATTCACGGCGAGTCAAGCAATAGCGTTGTTCGGCGGGGGAAAGAACTCTACTACCGTAGGCGACCACCCGTTCAACCCCCCCGACCACCTGTGAGAGCACTCCCCCGATACCCGTGTTGCTGGCATCCGTGTCAAGCAAAAACGGTTGTGTGAAATCGGGGTAACACAAGGGGGGAGCCTGCACCAAGGCGTCACGAAGGGAGCAGAACGCAGCCTCCTCTTCCGCCCCCCAGTGAAACCGCACACCCTTAGCCGTCAAAGCGTGCAGGGGCCTGGCTATGGTGGCAAACTGCTTGACAAAACGACGGTAATAGGAGGCGAATCCAATAAAGCTGCGAACCTCCGTGACCGAGGTTGGCGTTGGCCATGAGCTGACGCAGTGCGTCTTAGCAGGGTCTGTCGAGATCCCTGAACGACTCACGATATGGCCCAAATACCTGACCGATTCCCGAAGCAGAAAACATTTAGCCGGTTTAAATTTAAGCTTAGCGGAACGCATCCTGAGGAACACCGCTCTCAGTCGCTGGAGGTGCTCCTCAAAAGTCCGGCTGAAAACGATGATATCGTCGAGATAAATCAAACAGGTGTCCCATTGGAGGCCCGACAAAACCAATTCCATGAGCCTCTGGAACGTGGCGGGAGCGGAATGTAAGCCCATGGGCAAACGATTGAATTCAAATAGGCCACCAGGTATCCGGAAAGCGGTTTTAGGTTTAGATTCGTTATCGAGGGGCAATTGCCAAAATCCGGAAAGCAGATCGAGTGTGGAAAAAAACTGTGCTCCCGCCAAGGCATCCAGCGACTCATCCATTCTGGGGAGCGGATACGCATCCGCCATCGAGATTTTGTTTAAGCGGCGGAAATCGACACAGAACCGCAAAGACCCGTCCTGTTTTTTAACTAGGACAATAGGAGCACCCCACGGACTAGAAGAGGGCGAAATGATGTCGGCCGCCAACATATCATTAACCGCCGTCTGCACATGCTCCTTCTCGGCTGGGCTGAGCCGGAAGGGATTCTGTCGAATAGGGGCCGCGTCCCCCGTAGCTATGTGGTGGCGCAACAGGTCTGTGCAGCCGATATCGTACTTATGTCTGCTGAACACGTCAGCAAACTCGAGTAGCAAACCCCTCAATGCTCTCAATTGCACCTTGGACAAGTTAGCAGACCCGGCACACAACGAGTCCAACCACTCTGTCCCCTCATCACTTGGAGGATGCGACTCGACACTGAAATCGGCGTGAGCAACGAGCTGTTCCTCAACGGGTAGCGGCGCGGCGTGAGCCAGCACCGTTCCCTGCGTAATTATGGCCGGCCGTGACCCCGTATTCAGGACCATTACGAACGGCTCACTGTCCCCTCTCACCATGGTTTGAGCTACCGCCAAGTCGAGGCCACTTTTGGCCCTGTTAGACGGCCCCAACAGTACTCCATGTGCCCCCGCACCCACCCCGAGTGGTTTCCTCAACCGAAGGGGTACCAACATTTGCGATCCCGGGGGCACCCGTACAGTCTGAGTTGCCAGCGCCTGCACCGTCGCACAAACCGTGCGTATTTTGGTAGGGCTTGTCAAGAACGCAACCCGCCGTCCCAACGGAAGCTCAATGCAGGCCTGATCTATGAGAATTTTGATGGGCATTTTGGACAAAAAGTCCGTACCTAGCAAACAAGGAACGGCCAGCGATGATGATACAAAAATAGGGCCCGCCAATTTGATGTCACCAATGCAAATAGTCGCCCGAATCTGGCCGATGATCCTCAGGGATCCCCCATTCGCCGCATAAAATGGCACGTCCACAGGCAGAAGGGGTCGACTTTGGACGGGAAGAATGTTATAAATAAGGTCCGAAATGATAGTGGCCGACGCACCCGTGTCCACAAGCACCCGGACCTCAACCCCGTCAATAAACCCCATTACCACGGACGACCCGGCCGACGCAGCCACTATCCTGTGGACCAATTCGGACCATTCGACTGCTTGCGGGCCGTGTACGGACCCCCCTCGCCGAAGTGAACCCCCGGCACCCAGCCGCGGACCCCCCACCGCCAAGCGGCGACCTGAACGTGCCGCGTATGTGGACCGGGCGTGTGAGGTACCGCGACTTGCCGGGTTTAGTTGGGATGACTTGTGGGCCTGGTCGTCGTCCCGACGTGGTCCCGTGGCGCGCTGACGCGGGGCCCGGCACCCGGCTGCGACGTGACCCCGAAGGCCGCAGTTGTAGCAGACGACGAGGGACGTCGTAGGTTTCGGTTGCTCCAGCTTGCGGGATGAACGTGTGGGTGAACGACCTCCCCTTCTCCACTCCCCCGGACGCGATACAGCGAAGGCCTGCTCCCGATCCGCAGCTGGCTGAGGCTCGGCGATCATGGCGGCCAGTGCCGCGTTCCCCGCCAATTTGCAGACGACTGTCGGCTTGCGCTTGAGGACCTCGTATGCGTGAATACTCGTGGCGATCGCCAGGGAGCAGATATCCATTTCGTCCGCCACATTGATGGGGACTCCCAACTCGTGGGCCAACGCCAGCAGCTGCTCCGTCACCATGGCGTCCTTCCCCTCCTTGTCCATGCGGGGAAAAGCTGCGTCCACCAAGGCGAGCAGCACCGTGCGATAGGCGAGCGTTGTTTCCCCAACCACCTTCCGCCGATCGTAGAATTGGTGGCGGCAGGTCGAGGGCGGGCCGAACACCTTAGCCATCAGGTGTAGCGCGGCCTGGAGCGTTGAGCGAGACGACCTTGGGGCCGATGTGAAGGCTGCAAGCGCGTCGTCGTCGAGCATCGCTGGCAGAGCGCGCAGGGCAGTGGTGTCGGACCACCCCGACATTTCTTGATGTGCGAGGAACCTTCGTTGGAAGGCTCCCCAGTCGCCTCCGTCTGCCTTGAACGCCGACAGCGCGGGCAATCGTTGCTGGAGGACTCGGTCGTCGTCGTCGGAACGATTTTCCCCCGCGCCACTGTGGTTGTACAAAATGTCGGCTCTGTCAGCAGTCGCACCCTGGAGAGCTCCGGCGCGCGCCGATGACGCGGGCCGCGCTGAGTGGAGATCTCCGGCCACGTGGTGTCCCCGCTTCCCGCCAAACAATGGCGGTCCCTCAAAAACGGCGCCAACTTCAAAACTTTTGGCGCGAAGCGCCTTCTGGCGGGAACCCTCCAGCCGCGCCGCCTCCTCCAACCCCGCAGCCGTCCCTCCGCCCGCTGGAACGGAGATCTCCGCCAAAACTGCAGCGGCGGCGAGCAGCAACTCCGCCAGGCGGGAGTGTGCGTCCTGTAGGCTGGTGTCGGAGGCGAGCTGAGCGTCGGCCATCGCCGCGAAGTGCTGCATCGGCGGCAACTCCTCGTCCTCTCCTCCCGAGGTTGGTGTCTCCGGTACGCCGTCGTCTTCCCGATCTCGCTCGTGGGTACGGGTAGTCTTCCTAGTATCCATTCTTCTTGAAGACAGGTTTACTTCTGACGCCAGTTGTAATGCAGTAACTCGGCGGGAGACGACTTCACGGGTAGCACACTCTTTATTTCACCAACTTCGTTTCACAGGTGACTAACACCCACTGTAGTATCTCGGGTGACAAACACCCACTCAGCTACTCGGGCGACTAACGCCCACTGAGCTACTCGGGTGACAACCACCCACTGAGCTACTCGGGTGACCAACACCCACTTAGCTACTCTGGCGACTAACGCCCACTGAGCTACTCGGGTGACCAACACCCACTTAGCTACTCTGGCGACTAACGCCCACTGAGCTACTCGGGTGACCAACACCCACTTAGCTACTCTGGCGACTAACGCCCACTGAGCTACTCGGGTGACCAACACCCACTTAGCTACTCTGGCGACTAACGCCCACTGAGCTACTCTGGTGACCAACACCCACTTAGCTATTCTGGCGACTAACGCCCACTGAGCTACTCGGGTGACCACCCTGCCGGGGTGTCCGTCTCGACTGTGGGTCCCCCAGTCCCGACCCACGTGGGCGTCGGACCACGGGTCCCACAGTCTCGCCTCCGAGCCACACAGGGCCCCGGTCCCTACAAGGACAGCGGGACTAGGGGTCTCGGGGCACTATGTCTTCAACTCCGTCTTCGATCTTCAACTGGTTAACAACCCCGAGTGCTCTCACGCGTCCCCCTTTATACCCCACCTGCGGACGTCGCTGAGAGCACCCATCCTATTTGACCAATCACTGGGCGCTGGCTACGATCCTGTTTTCCCACATCTCAGCGTGCCTCACCACCCACGCCGCGCCGCCCCGTCATCCGTCACTCCCGGCGCGCGCGTCCATACCACGCCCACAACGCGTGCCCAACCCCGCACCCTGTGCCGCCCCGTGATCCATCACTGTCACAGTCGGCGCGCGTCAACACCACCACTACACATATATTGTTTGTAATGTATATCTGCAGAATCAATCAAAATGGAACAGAGAGACTCAACAAAGCCCACTTCTAAAAGGCACCAATGCAGCCAACGTTCCTACAGCACAGATCACATTAACCACTTGAAGTCTCACCTGAGAACACACACAGGAAATAACCCCTTCAAGTCCATGTTGTGTGGGGAAGGCATTTAAACAGGTATCACATCTTAAAAGACACCAGAAAACACACAGGCGAAAATTCCTTCAAGTGCACCGTGTGTGGAAAAGGCTTTGCACAGTCAGGATCTCTTCATATTAATCAGAGAACACAAACGGGTGAAAAGCCATTCAAGTGTACTGTGTGTGGGAGTGCATTTGCACGGTTAGCAGTCCGAAACAGGCATGATAAGATCCACAAGGAAAGGAAGGTGAAAGCACCAAGTGAAAACAAAAATGCTACAATGAACCCATCTCTCAAGCAACAAAAAAATTAAGAAACCCTCAGATTTGAAACGTGGCCAGGATTGAAGGTGGAATGTGAAGAAGTGAAGGTGAAATGTGAAGTGAAGGTGAAATGTGAATATGAAGATTTGGTTTCAGGACCCGACCTCCAGGTAGATGGAGGCAGCGTGAAGCAGGAGCATTCAGACTGTGATGGTGAAAGATGACCTCCAGGAGTTTGTGGATGTGTGGATGGACCTTTTTGGATAGAGCAGAGGAGGAGGGCCCTGAATGTGTAAAATGGAGTCTGGGAAGACCTTTAACCAGGAGCGTGCCACAATGAAGCTCCATAGCATTCATATTAATCACAGGCTTCTCTCACTACAAGAACGCATGCAGCTGTAGATATAATCAAACCATCGTTGAACTTTCAGTAATTACGATCTTATTGCAGTGCAGTTGTGAAATATTCTTGATTTTCAAAGTAGTAGCAGTGCCTCTTTACACACTTTTATTTAACTTGGTGTTGACTTAAAGCTTTTGTGACTGCTTTCAGGAATTCATATTCTTTCGGTCTTACGGTAAAGTCACGTAGATAGGTTCAAAGAAAATAAAAAATAAACTACGACGTTTCGATCGCAACACAAGCGTTTGTCATCAGGAAGAGGGGGTTAGCTTCTAACGGTGAACTGTTTAGAAAGGTTTGAAATGGATGTAGCCCAAATGTCAGCAGCGAATGTTAATGTAAGTACTTTGAAGGTACTTTGTAAACCCACTGGCTATCAACAAAGATTTGTTCATGAAGCCATCCATATATATAGACACAGACACAATTTCAATCGAGAAGATGGGTATAAACTGAGCAATCATTGGAAGGACGTTATCAACCAGTTTAAGTCGTAACTAGCTGTGATGTTCCCATTCTACCACCTGATGTTATTTGTTATTTTCGGCTCTCTGATTTTACATTAACAGGTTAAATTTCTCACCCTAACACAGCCACCTCGCTCCCCGAGCTCGAGGTTTTTGCTTTGCGATCTGCCATTAACATGCTAATCTCTCACATTAGCATAGCCACCTCAGGGCGATCTTACATTATCATGCTAGTTTTTACTGGGCAGCCCTATGATTGGTGGGAAAACCCACAACTGTCGCGGTCGCTGCCCACCACTTACATTAACATTGGCTGCTGACATTTGGGCTACGCCCATTTTAAACCTTTATAAACAGTTTACCCTTAGAAGCTAACCCTTTCTTCCTAATGATTATTTGCTTTGGACCTATCTACGTGGCTTTACCAAAAGACCCAAAGAATATAAATCTTGAATTGTCACGCGAGACGAGTCTGTGCAGACAACTTCAGCTATCGCCTCTGGGTTCCACTCTGTTTCCAGGCTATTCTCGTTTAAACCCTTCCCTCCAATCACTTCAAACGCTTGCCTCCCAACCAATAACTTTGGAGGCCTCTTTCCAATCGGAGACCTTGGCCCACTATTGAATAACCGTTATATTATTTCAAGTCTTTGATGCTTAATATTTTCAGATCTACGAAGCCTAACGAGCTGACGTTTTTTGCACAGACTTGTCTCGTGTGATAATTCAAGATTTCATTTTAAAAAGTCTGGTTCAGGCCTCGTCGATCCTGTGCCTGTTCGTGATTTTCACTGAATTTGTCATTAATACTCGTACATTCTGCCCTACCATTTCAAATCACGAATGGTCACGCCCAGCTACGAGGGGAAACATCTTGTCTAATCAAAGCGGCTGCCGTTGTTGAGGAGCCTCTGTCCAATGGAAGGCGTGCTTATATCACCACTCGTCATGGCCCCGAAGCAGCCGCTGTGGTTCCCTCTTCTTTTGCGCAAGACTAACAATTAAATAAATACTATTGCTATTATTAAATAATTACATAGTTATAATCGTAATAAATAGTATCGTTTGCTTCGTCATGGTCCTTCCGATGCGCAGAGTGCAAAACGCTTATACTCAAGTTGAGCGAGCAGGTGAGAACCGTGAACATGATTTAAAATTAAATGCCGTAATGTTATCCCTATTTTGATTGGCTAAATGTTATAATTATGATTGTTGATATAAATGCTTTAAGTTAAAGTGATGAATCTGTGCACGTTGAATACGGTGTCGGGATATGCACTGTTGTGCATATGCGTGCATTGTTATAGCATTGCAGTCTATATGTCTAACCATCTTTTGTACTTGATGATCGCAAATACGACAAACGTGTATCAGGTTCTAAATGTCATTTCACTACTTTGCAATCGGGGTGATCGTTATTGTAATAACCATGCTGCGTGCTATTGACCTTTCATTACGTAGACTGTTTTTGCCAGTGATGTGCGGTGAGGTCAATGGCTGGGGAGGCACTGGCGAGTATCAGACCCTTAATTTACACATGAACCCGGTAGAGGTAGCTTAAATTCACCATTCAATTGGCTGATTGCACAATGACTATTGGTTAGGCGACCGTATGTTTCATATTTCATATCAGCATTCTTTACAACACATGCATACAGGTAAGTTACGTATTCAATTCACGTTTTATAGGCGAATGCAGTTCCACTATTCTTAATGAAAATATATATTGCATGGTCTTACCTTTACTTGTTAATTAAAGCCAATCGCCTATCCTTCTGGACAAATATGTCAGTGACTTTGTTGTAGATGTTTTAAAAGTTTCTACGTCTCAATAGAGATGATTGCCAGGGATGAAAGTCGTCCTTGGTCAGTCCGATTCCGACTGTTTTGAGTCGTTTCAAAGCAGAGAACGACCTTTCAACAGACGCTGTTGTAGCTGGTATAGTGAGCACCAGCTGGAGTAACTTTGTCGCCTCGGGAACCATCTGCATCAGATCATTTTCGGCCAAAAAGCTGAGGAGCTGTCCGGGTGATTTGCATTCGTTCCTCACCATTTGTGAACTATACAATCCGATAAGATCAGCCTTTAGTCTAACAAACTTGCATATTTTGATAGGCTCTGCAGTTTGGTGTCATCGAAATGTTATGACATTTAATACAATTTCGTGCAATCGACCAAACCAAGGAAAGTTGGCTCACCGAAATGATCAAACTTAGCTTTCATTTGAACACTTATATTGTCCAGAATGTTATAAAAAAAAAATTCCTGTAATCTCTGATCAGCTGTTTACTTCATGCATTGTCTGTCAGGCCAAGTGTGACGCATTTCTGCTCGAATCGATCATAGAAACGCTCAAACTCTTGTCTCTGGCGTTGCACAACTCCCATTGTCGCAGATTCGCACACAGCAGAATCTAATGTCCATTACTTTATTTTGCAGCACACGAAAGAGTGCATCGGTTTCATAAAAAATGCCCTCATGCCATGTAGAAGCAGGTTGATGCTTTGACAGCCAGAGATTATATCCGGCAGCCATCAGCAGCGTGTCATTGTCCCAACCATCGGGATTTTCGCTCATAATCCGGAACACAGCATGCAGATCAGATTGGTACATGCTGATCATCTGCACTAGTCTCGAATTTGAGCTCCATCTCGTGGGCGCTGCTCTTGGTAAACGTTGCTGCACAACATCATCCAGTAGGTGGATGCGCTTGGTCAACTCATTAAAAAACGTCACAAGTCCCTCAACTTTTAAAAAAACTTTTACACTCAGGCATACATTTTGCTGAATGCGAGAGCACCAGGTTCAATTTGTAAAGCAATTTGGCTTTGAATGTGAGTTGTCGATTTTTCATGTTTGTTGAGGCTCCTTGGTAGATTTTTCAAGTCACAAAATCCCGCATTAGTCCAAACGTCGGTAGTGGGGAACAGAAGGCAGGGAAAGCAGTAAAGGCGATCCTTCGAAGCACAGCCACACAGCCAGTCTTATTGTTGGTACCACTCCATTTGAAACGACCGTGTTATTTTCTGTCCCTTCGTTTGAAGTAGGTCCTTCAGCTCAGGCATTGGTCTTCCATTGTTTATCACTCCCTGTTTTGATTCAAAGTCCAATTGAGACATTTTTAAGGTTAAATATAACGTTTGTCATTTTTGCAGCTGCTCGAATTTTTTTTTGCTAGAGCTAGCCTCACGTGGAGGTAGAGCGAGCGCCAATTACGTGGGCTCAAGATATGAGGCAGATGTAATGGCTGCCTCCCCTGGTGCTTTTTCATTGCAGTTTTATGAGACCAGCGAGCCTAAATATCTTAATACATACGTGAAATAAGTTACCTGGACTATGGAAGGCGAGGACATGTAATGAAGGGGTCTACACACATTACATTGGTGACATACAGATAGTAACAGGCATGCGCTTATTGCCCACGCCCCATCCAGTTTGAGGGGTTGCGCAATCAGAGGGGAGGCTGAGCGCGTCGCTGCCTCACCTCTCGTCTCTCCCTGTATTTGCAGCGGAGCTCCGCAAATTTGGCGATGTTGACTATAACAAGTAAACCCGTAAAAACAAAGTTTTTCACTATAAATCCTTTATATGCGTGGCGGCTAGAGTCTTCTCGTCCTCTGGCTTGAGATGGCTGCCACCTACGGGTCAGATGATTGTCTGCCAGTATTAAGCAATTGGTAATTAAATATTTAATTTGTTTTCCCTAAACAGTGTAAAATTTTGGGAATTTTTTTTCACGAACATTCATTGTCTCGCACAACGAGTCTGTGTGGAAAATGTCAGCTCGATTGGATCACGGGAAGTGGGTTAAAAAACGACCGAAAGATTTGCACGGTCGTAAGCAAGCACGCAAGCACGCAAGCAAGCACGCAAGCAAGCAAGCAAGTGAACTTAATATAAAGGATTTAAAAATGAATGGAATCATACAGAAATGATATTTATAACAGATCAATGGAATAATCTTAATATTTATTTTGTTATTATTTTTACTTTTCGTAACCGCTATTTTCACTGGAGTATGACAGGTGAGGCTCTGCCTCCCCTACCTCCCCTGATAGCAATGCATATACTTTCATTTACAGTTACCAATCTCACAGTAGTGAGATGTTAACTACCTCGCCTGGGGGTCGGTGGGTTCCATGCTGACCCTCGCATGTTCTCCCCGTGGTCACATTGATTTTTCTCCAGGTCATCTGGGTTTTCCCTCCACATGTGTAATGAACAACTTCCGCGACACGTCGTGTAGAGGGTACTCTCTTCTTTATTCACATTCGGGCACACCACAGGCCAACCTTATCTTCATTCTCCGAGTACACGTAGATGTAATAACAGCCATAGAGGGTTCACGTGGGGATTGGCTTGCCGGTCCTGCTTGTAGCCAATAAGGGTTGAAATAGGGACCATGGCCCATGCGTCATCACGACAGGTCATCAGGAGTGATTGGCCTAGCCATTCGGGGCCCCAGCCAATGGGGAGCCGGATGTGGGGCGTGGTCCCGGGATTGACAGGGAACCATCGAGAATGGTCGAAGCTGTCCATGTACGATTGGCTGGGGGAACCACGTGACGAAGGGATTAAGAGCGAGTGGAGGGGAACGATCGGGGGCAGACTGGAACTAACGAGAGCAGGGTCACGCGCGGACGGGGGCTGGGGTTGCCACGTGCGCGGTGGGGACTTAGTGCGTGGTCTGTCCTCTCTCCGTTGTCTGCCAGCAACGGAGAGTGAGAGAGCAAAGTGTATTGTGGAGTGGAAATAAAAGGACCGATTCCGAAGCCGTCTCTGGAAGGATTATTACACTGGTGTCAGAAGTAATTCTGCGACTGTTTGGACGATCATCAAGATGTCTAAACACCTCAGAAAAAAGAACCTGCCCGTGCCTCTGTCGGAGGAAGAGGCCGAGACAGAGGAGGATGAGCTGTTGGGAGCTACAGCCCTGGTGCCGCCGACTGACGACGCTCGCCTCGACGCCTCTCAGCGTCGAGCGCGGGAAGATGCGACCACCGCAGGACCGAGAGACGAATGGCGGCTGATGGCGGAGCAGATTGAGTCGTTGCGCGCAATTCTGCTAAGCCTGGTGACCGCGGTGGCGTCCTCACCAGCCGTGGGTCGCCAGATCGCCGATCAGCTGGATGCCGCGGGAAGGGGTCCTGCTATAGAAGCGGGACCCGCCATTGCTCCTGCCACGCGGGAGGACGCCGTCGTCTTGGGTGGGGCGGCTGCGCCGGAGTCGTCGGCCGCCATTTTGGGCGCGCCTGCTACCACGCGGACGCCGGACGCCATTTTGTCTGTACCGAGCGGAGAGCGGGAACGGCGGCCGGAGACGCCCGCGGCACGCGCCTGCCACCGCGGACATCGCCTTCCACAAATAAAAGAATTTATCGCCGGGGGCGATTGGAGTACTTTTACGTGGCGCTTCGAGTCGACTTTTAGATCTGTCAACTGGACGGAGGAAGAAGCGCTGGGAGCGCTACCTACGCTGCTCGATGATGTGTCTCTGGGAGTCTTCCGCTCCATTCCGGCGTCCAAGAAGAAGACACTGCAGGATGCGTTCACAGAGATGGCGGAATTTTACGACCCGCCGACATCGGCCACCAGAAAATTTATGTCGCGTCGCCGGGCACCGGAGGAATTGGCCTATCGGGGGGCGTTGATGGCGATGGCCATGGCCGCCTACCCCGACGCAACGGCCGAGCATTTGGATCCACTCATCCTTTCCCGCATGCTGGAGTTGTCTCAGGAGCTCAACATCTCTCTACCAGTGTGCGGCCACGAACCGCTTTCATCGCGGTGGGTGGCGCGCTGCCTGGACGCTAAGTTTAATCTCAAGCGGTGGGACCAGATGGCGGCGTGGACGGGGAAACCCGAGATCGATGGGCCGCCTCTGGGGTGGTCTCCGCGACTGGTTGTCCACTGCTCCGACGACTCGGGCGACGACGACATGCTGGCTGCTGCTGTCCCGCGTAGGATTCCGGGCCGGCGGCTGCGTGACCAGCGGGACGACTACACGGCCCGACCGCGTGCGAGGGCCGGGTCGTCCGACCACCGGCCGACGTCGGCCGCGTGTTTTAAGTGCGGCAGACGGGGCCACTTCGCCCGTGACTGCCGCTGCCGACCTCTGCTGTCGCGTCCTCCGCCAAGGGGACATCCATCTCATCTATCTGCCGCGGAACTGCAACAACCTCGGGCGAGTCGGCACAAATCGGACACCTGGCAGGTCATGTCACATCACTCATCCACTCGCACTCATTCTTACACTCCTAAGGCCGATTTTACTTCTCCTGCTCCATTGACACGCTCTGCTACACAGTGGAAGAAATTGGCTCGCAGGATTGTGGCTGCGGCGTCGGGCTCGTCGACGGTACGTGGTACCATCGACGGCGTTGACGTCCGTATCTTGGTGGACACTGGCGCATCGGCTACCATCATTTCGGATGTAATTTTTCATTTGTTGTCCATTCCTGCGTCGAGAATACGCAAGGTTAATGATGCGTGTGTTGCCGCCAATGGGGGGAGCATGGGTATCTGCGGACAGGTGGATGTGCGCATCGCTATCGGAAATATTACCGCCGCAGGACCTGTGTTAATTTCTCGCTCGCTAGCTGTTCCATGCTTGTTGGGGACGGATTTCTTGCGCCGGATGCCGTTGCGAATACGGGTCGACCAGGACTGTTTGGAAATGCCGGGGGGTCGTAGGATGGCGTTCCTGCCTTCCCTGCTGGCCAAGGCGCCTACAGGTAACGCAGTTACTGCTGTAGTTGCGGCTACGGTGGAAGTTCCATCGGGAGCGCAAATGCTCATTCCGCTACGTTACCGAAAACCGCTTCAAATGGGAAGGGGTGCGAAAGGCGTG
Source organism: Lampetra fluviatilis (assembly GCF_964198595.1). Lineage (NCBI taxonomy): Eukaryota > Metazoa > Chordata > Hyperoartia > Petromyzontiformes > Petromyzontidae > Lampetra > Lampetra fluviatilis. The sequence goes on along the minus strand of NC_136344.1, from coordinate 4,771,852 downwards.
CTATTATCCCCATCGAATTCCGTATCGAAATCCTTTTCTTTGGCGGCGGCACAAACGATTGTGCGCCCAGGTCAGGCACCTTTCATACAGGTCTTGAATGGGGGACCTGATCGCGTTGTTGTTCCGTAGGGATCGGTGCTGGCTCACGCCACTACCGATTTCGCCTCTTGTGAAAAACCGCCGCGCGCTCGGATGCCTGCTGATGGGTCTCCGCATGATCGTTCACAAGAACGCTGGATCGCGGATTTATGCGGAGAGAATTCTTCCTTGTCAAATGAACATAGGAACGCCTTGCGTTCGCTGTTGCTGCAGTACGCTGATGTGTTCAGCAGGAATGATTTGGACCTCGGACGCACATCGCTTTTGTCGCACCATATTGAAACCGGTGCATCGCCACCTGTCTGTATGCACCCTCACCGCATGAGCCTGGCGGAAAGGGAACACGTGCGTGGGGCGGTAGATGAATTGCTGGTGGCGGATATTATCTCGCCATCCAACAGTCCTTGGGGCGCGCCCGTCGTTTTGGTTAAGAAAAAAGATGGTGGTAAGAGGTTTTGCGTTGATTTCCGCCGGTTGAACAAAATCTCGGTAGCGGACGCGTACCCCTTACCGAGGATGGATGACTCATTGGATGCTTTATCGGGTGCTAAATTCTTTTCCACCCTTGACCTGTCCTCGGGCTTCTGGCAGCTTCCCCTCGATGACGAGTCAAAACCCAAAACGGCATTCTGCACGCCGCAAGGCCTCTTTGAATTTAATCGGTTGCCGATGGGCCTGAACGCGGCTCCGGCCACGTTTCAGCGGCTCATGGAGTTGGTGTTGGCGGGACTGCAGTGGGAAACGTGCCTCATATATCTAGACGATATAATTGTCTTTAGCCGCACGTTCGAGGAACACCTCCAACGCCTTGAGACAGTTTTTCAAAGAATGCGGGCGGCTGACCTTAAGTTTAAACCGAAGAAATGCCACCTCCTGCAACACTCCGTCCGTTATCTGGGTCATATTGTCAGTTCGGACGGCGTATCCACTGACCCTCTGAAAACGAAGTGTGTACGTGAGTGGCCCACACCCACCTCAGTGGGTGATGTTCGGCGGTTTATTGGATTCGCTTCCTATTATCGCCGCTTCGTTAAGAACTTTGCGACGTTGGCAAAACCATTACACGTTCTGACTGGCAAAAATCAAAGGTTTAAATGGGGGGCGGAGGAAGAAAGTTCCTTTATGGCACTTCGGGACCACCTCGCCACGGCGCCTACGTTAGATTACCCAGATTTTTCACAGCCGTTCATCCTTGATACGGATGCTAGTGATATCGGCATTGGGGCCGTTTTGTCGCAACGTAAGGATGGGGTTGAGAGAGTGGTGGCGTATGGCAGCAGGGTTCTGTCCCCCTGCGGAAACGCGATATTGCGTGACAAGGCGGGAACTTTTGGCAATTGTCCATTTTGTTCGATTGTACCGACCGTACCTGTATGGACGGAAATTCCTGGTCCGCACTGATCATGCGGCTTTGCAATATTCCCTCAAGTTGGATCAGCCGTCAGGCCAATTGGCCCGGTGGTTGGAATCGTTACAGGAATTTTTCTTCGATATAACGTACCAAAAGGGAGCCCGTCATGCGAACGCTGATGCGCTCTCAAGGCTGCCGCCCGTTCCTCTGTGCACTTGCCTGACGGGCACGCACCGCTGCGCCGCACCGCCCACGTCGCCCTGCCCGGTTATGGGGGCGATAGCGAATGAGGACGACGCAGGGGCGAAAGCGAAAGAGGAGGACCAGCAAGTGTCGGTGGACACCGATGACACCTTACGGCTGCCGCACGCGGTCTGGTTGCGCGAGCAGGAGGCCGATGCCTCGCTGTCTCCACTACGTAAATTGGTTGGGAAACAGAAATCGCAATTGGCGGGCTGGAAGTGGCAGATGTTCCGGGGTAAGTCGGGATTGCTAATGTGTACCGACGGGGTGTCTGACCGACCACGCTTGGTGGTGCCTACTTCGCTTCGCTACGACCTGCTCTGTGCTCTGCACGCTGATAAGTTGATGCACCTTGGCGTCCAAAAGACTGTGGCCGCGATGCAAAAGGATTTTTTCTGGGCCGGTATGACGGCGGACATCAATGATTTTGTCCGCTCATGCCATGACTGTGCGAAAAGGAAGCCGCCTCGGAACCGCTATGTACCACCGTTGCGTTCCATTGAAGTGTCCCGTATTAACGAATTAGTGGCTCTCGACATTCTGGGGCCGTTTCCCCCGTCGGCTAGGGGCAATAAATACCTTCTGGTCGGGGTGGAATATTTTTCTCGATGGCCGATGGCCTGGCCTCTGCCCGACCAAACGGCAGCGTCCATCACCGACGCTTTCTTGAACGGGTATGTCATGGACAAGGGGGCACCTGAAAGGCTGCTCACAGATCAAGGCCGGAATTTCTCCTCTAAATTGCTTAGGGAAGTTTGTGACGCGCTAGGTACAAAGAAAGTTCGCACCTCCCCATACCATCCACAAACAGATGGTATGGTGGAACGATTCAATCGTACCCTTTCCGCTATGCTTTGTCACATGGTCAGTGAAAAGCAAACCGATTGGGACTTGCACATACCAGGCGTTTTGGCGGCATACCGCATGGTTCCGCACACGTCCACGGGATACTCACCGTTTTTTTTTATGTATGGCCGTGAAAATGTTCCACCCATCGATGTGCAACTGGGTACGCCGAGTAAACAACCGTCCCGCTCCCTGCCTGACCACGTGCGTGACTCGCTTGAACGAGTAACGGAAGCGCGAGAGGCTGCCCGGTGTGCGACGGCCCGTGCTCAGGCAAGGAACGAGCGGTGCGCACGTCGATCGCATACTCGCATGCCTTGGTCAGTGGGAGACCTGGCGTGGCTCCACTGCCCCCAGGTACCAGCGGGCACATCCCCTAAACTGCACAGGCCATGGCGGGGGCCTGTGACGCTCGTAGACGTTCGGAACTCGCAAAGTATCCGCGTTCAATATGGCAAACGTCGGTGGTATGTTCATTCCTCGCGACTTAAACCCTATGTTGACGCGCGTGTCGGTCCTTCATCCCCAATAGCTGACCTGCCGGGTTCTGCTGGGTCGACTACACCGCTGGACACGCCCGTTGATCCCAGGGGGGATTGTGTTGTGCCTCCTGCAGATGAACAGGTTCTGAGGGCTGGGGAAGCCCCCGCTGCCCCCCCTCCAACGGGGCCCGCCCTGGACGTGACCAAGCACCAACAACCGACTTCTTCTTCGAGCCTGCCACCTCCTGTCCATCCGGAAGCAAAGCGACCTTGCGCTGGGAGCGGAGAGGGTCCCGCGTCGCGTACGCGGTCGAAATCTCTTCCGTTTCGTTAACGTTTGATCGTTTCTCTCATTCCCTGTCGTTACCGCGCTGCAGGGGCGCCCTAATGTATGTTGTGATTTTTTTTATTTTTTTTATTATTAGGGGTGACTGTTTTGAATGTTGTTAGGCGCGGGGGCGCCGGTTCACCCTCAAATTGTTAAACGCACCT
>NC_136344.1:4128339-4163339 GCF_964198595.1 Lampetra fluviatilis | reverse complement strand
GTGGGAGACACGGGGAGACACGGGGAGACCGCTGGGAGACACAGGGAGACACGACCGGTGGGAGACACAGGGAGACACGGGGAGACACGTGTGTCCCCCCCCCCCGGTGTGTCCCCACGTGCCCCCCTCATGTCCCCCCATGTGCGTCCCCACGTGTGTCCCCCCCCCGTGTGTCTCCACGTGTCCCCCCCCCGTGTCCCCCCCACGTGTGTCCCCCCCCCCCCCGTGTCCCCCACGTGCGTCTCACCTTCCAGGCAGGGTGACCCTCGTACGAGTGGAGGCGGCCCTGCGTGCACACGGTGGGCTGCCCGCCCAGGCGCCCGAACACCAGGCGGCCCGCGTGGCCAGCCACTGCACGCGGCAACAGGCGGACACGGGGGTGGGACACGGTGGCGGTGGGACACGGGGGTGGGACACGGGGGTGGGACACGAGCGGGCGGGTAGACAGCGCCACGCACGCCCGGCCGCCTTTATCTCCCAAGCGGCGACGCTTGCTACAGGCTGCACCAGGTACTGATTTGAGGCTGAGTCGACCTAGGATCGGTGCAGATGATCGTCACCGGCGCTGGTGGCCGTGAGCAGGAATCGAAGTTGGGTCGCCGCCTCGCCGGGTTCGTAGCGCAGCGCGATGACCGCCGTACTACCGCCCCCCCCAACAACAACAACAACCACCGCCATTCGCCACTAAGCGGCGGTGAGGTCACCACGACGCTTGTGCCAGGCCACGTGCACCTTGAGGCTACCACGTGAAGTGTCGAACGCCCGCTGGCAGGAGGTCACGGGGCAGACCCAGCAGGTGCCACGGGTCGACTGACCGAGACGACCGAGATGAGTGGCTGATGCACCACCTGTGCCCCCTACTGTGCAAACTCGCTGTGCTTTAGCCACCCGGTGCTCCGCTCGTTGTTGTGAGCGTCGCTCCTCCGCCCTCCGTTGTTGCTGGAGCCCCCCCCCCCACACACACGTGTACGCAATGTTGCAGTCTCCGTGACGGTAGATCTGAGTCCAGTGTTGCGGTGCCAGTAACTTGGGAGACCCCCTGGGAGCGGTCCGCATTGCAACTCGGCCACCTGCCACCTCTGAGACTCGGCGCAACTCTGCTCGGTCCGAGCCCCGTGGACCTTCTGAGTTCTCAACTCTAAACTCGTCTTTATTTGACCAGGTACGGCATCACGGAGCGATCGCAAATGAAACCTCGGCGAAGTGGATTATCGCGTGGAAATGCCATTGCAGCCAAATTCCCCTAAACGCGTGTTTCTAAATGTGGAGGGGAAACCCCGAAGAAAATGCACGCGACCTCGGGGAGAGAGAGACACGCAAACTCCAAATGCACAGCAGCAGGGGCAGGCGTGGGCACCACCTCCTGCGCACCGGGCGAGGTAGTCAACATCTCCCAGCCACCGTCACCAGTTCGGCGAGCTCGTGACCTCTGCTGCACATTTTGCTCGACCTGTGTCTGCGACCTTGCGAGGTTTGCATCCTTGGCGGTGCTACGTGGGCCTGTCTCCTAGACCGGTTTGCCGGTACCACTGGACAATCCTAAAAGCGTGCAACGCGCGTCTTGAAGGTCCGTCAATACCTTGACACTCTTTGGTGACTTTGCCGAAAGACCCAAAGAGTATGGATCCATGTGGTCACGAAAGCTTCGAATCACGATTAAAAGCCTTGACTTAAAGCTTTCGTGACTGCAGGAATTCACATTCATTGGGTCTTTCGGTAAAGTCACGTAGAAAAGGTACAAATTAATCAAAATAATAAACGTAAAATAAAAAATATACGACGTTTCTATCACAACACAAGCGTGACTTTATCGAAAGACCCAAAGAATACGGTAAAAGCCTCTTGTCTTCCGTCACGGTGCGTAACGCTGTTCACGATGACTGCACCGGTGCTGCTGGGGAAGTTGGGGATGTCGGCGAAGTCGAAGGCCACCGGCTCCTGCAGCCTGTCCGCGATGCCGCCCAGTCCCGAGCCGCAGATGATGGCGACGCGCGGCGGCGCGGGGGCACGAGCACGCAGCCACAGCGAGCTCGCCTCCAACGCGTGCATCGCCGCACTGACACGAGAAACAACAACAACAGCAGCAACAACAACAACAACAGCATTATCAACAAAGACAAAGATGCCCCGTATAGCCTCAACAGGCTGTCGGGGCAAGTCCTGTTAGCAAACATCTATGAAGGCCGGCTCGGTTCACGAGGGGGCAAAGGTGACCAGCATCACACCAGGGACACATTTGAGGCTGAGTCGACATAGGTGGGGCCCACGACCGGTTCAGATTATCGTCGCTGGTGTTGGCCCATCACCACCATCATATTCACAACCAGCAACACCATCAACACCATCACATTCGCCACCCACCAACACCTTCACCAGCATCGCTGCCACCACCATGGCCACCACACAAACGGATTTCACAAATCCATCATTGCATGGCGGTGCAACGTTCCCAAAACACGCGCATTCGTGATGACAGCAGAAGCGCCGTGCCAGCCCTTGCGTCAACAGCAGCCTGCAGGGCTGCATTTAGGCCTAAACTAAGGAACATTCAGCTTAGGGCAATTGGTTGTTTTTCACCTGGGGGTGTGAGATGCCCTTTCATGGGGCTGCGAGACAAATTTTTTTAAGACGCTAAATCATCGAAAATGAAGCATGATGGCATGCAAGTAACGACTTTGTTTGATCAAATCCCTGTGTTTTTATTGATGTAGTGGTTTAATGCGCGCCAAGGGGGGTAATTGTAAACACGTGCGGGTTGGGGACAGTGGGGTCGTATCGGGACATGCTGCTGTTGCTGGGGGACAACAGCTGGACGGAGACGGCTCGTTAGGCAATTCTGGGATGCAGGGCAGTGATTGGCCGGTTGTTGTTGTCAGGGACAAGGTGGCGCCTGTAAGTCTGGGAATGGGAACCGGTGGCGGCGGGGGCCGGGGGCGTGGGGCGTTGGGGGGACGCCAAGTAATTAATTGGAAATTAATAAGGACGGGGATAAATACGGGAGCGTCAGAGTAAGACGGGGGAGTTGTGCTGGGAGCTGGACGGAGACGGTCGGAGCAGAAGAAGAAGCTACGAGAAGAAGTATCGGGTAGCAGTGGAGTAGAAGAGTAGAATAAGAAGTGTAGGGTAGCAGCGGAGTAGAAGAAGAAGTATAGGGTAGCAGTAAAGACGGGGACGAGGAAGATATGAGAGGTAGAATAGGGCAGCGATGGAGCAGGGGAAGAAGAGGAGACGAGAGGATGGATAGGCTCGCAGTGGAACGGGAACGAGAGAGACAGTCGGAGTGAGATGGAGAAGCCGAGAGAGAGCGACGGCTGGAGTGGGGCGGAGAAGCAGAGAGGGGAGTCGGGAGAGAGAGAGGGAGGAACGGAGCGAGCCAGCGGAGAGCACGCTGGAGAGTGGGTGGCGAAATGTGCTGAGTTGGATAAAATAAAGTGACGACAGAAAAGGAAGAAGTTGTCCGCGTAAACACCATTGGAACCTCATTTGCCAGTAAAAAATATGATAATTGTTTTTTTACCCTTCCATCTGGCAACAAAACTGACACCTTTTTTATACAAGGAGTCATGTTTTTTGTTTGCATTATGACTGCAGGTATTGTGGTCTATGCAAACATGACTCCTTGTATAAAAAAAGGTGTCAGTTTTGTTGCCAGGTGGAAGGGTAAAAAAACCAATTATCTTGTCTGTGTAAAGTTCAGCACTACATTAACATTGTAATTATTTTTTATATTCCGAATGAGAATCAAAAGGGTACAAGGCTGCAGTAGAGATGACGAACTACTGGCTGAGGGCCTCGCATTATCGGGCACCACGGTGCCAAGATGTCATCTCACACGCCTGGTATGCAGGAGGTCGTGGGTTGCAATCCTGACGCCTGCTGCTGCTGTATGTTTGGAATTTGCATCTCTCTCTCTCTCCCCGTGGTCGCGTGGGACTTTTTCATTCCGGATCCTCCGGGTTTCCCCCTCCAACATTCAGAACGAGCCTCACGCGTTCAAGAGGATGTGCGGCTGCTAGACATGTCCACGTGATGCGAAGCCACTTGCGTTGAGCTCTCATTTGTGATGGCCACGTGGCTTGTGACAAACAGAGCTACGAAGCTAATTGGTGCCACCGTATCTGGTTACAAACACATTGTCCTGCGAAAAACAGCGTCTGTCGGAAAGAGACGCTTCAGACGCTGTCTTTCCGACAGACCTGTTCTTCACCTGAGGACGGCTGCTTGCGTTGTGGCCGAAACGTCATGAGAATTATATTTTATTATGTTTCATTTGTATTACTTTATTATTTCCCTTCTATGTGACTTCACCGTAAGAACCAAGAAGATGAATCCCTGCAGTCACGAAAGCTTTAAATCGACACCAACTCATTGTTTGTTCCGAGGCTCTCAGCTCTCGGCTTCCATGTTGCCAGGGTGTCGGCCTCAGTAGGTCCCGTGCCCCAGGGGGGGGGGGGGGGGGCATCACGAGTGGTTATTTTATGCCCATTCGACAAATTCTCCAATTTTTTTTTCTTTTTGACCACGGATCCTGCGGCAAATGCTATCTTTGCACCGTGACGGAATGGTGGCGGGGGCTCTGTTGGCAATGACCCCCCCACCCCCCCCGCCCTGCCCCCCGGCGTTTTCTTGCAGAGCGTGAAAAATCATCGCGTTTGAGAGAAAGCATGACTCCTACCGCCCACAGTATTCCACGTCAGGGAAAGTGGTGGCTCACCGCACAGTTCTTCGCCGGGGAGGGTTGGGAGAGCCCTCGCCAGGGCTGCAAGGATGAGTGGTGGGCACGGGTTGCTGAGGAGATGCAATTCCCCTCGATTATAAATCACTCTGTAATTCTTCTTCTTGGTTCTTTCGGTAAATTCACGTAGAAGGGAAATAATAATAAAATAAGAAAAATAAAACATAATAACATAAAATTCTCACGACGTTTCGGCCACAACGCAAGCAGCCGTCCTCAGGTGAAGAACAGGTCTGTCTGAAAGACAGCGCTCCAATGAACACTGCTAAGCTTGGCAGCGTATTTTAAGCTGGGTGGGAGGAGAAGAGCGCCTTGATAAAGGAGTTTACATATCAACAGAAGAATTTAGCATTGAATAAGCTGTGTTATCTTCTTGGTTCTTTCGGTAAAGTCAGAAAGACGCTGTCTTTCTGACAGACCTGTTCTTCACCTGAGGGCGGCTGCTTGCGTTGTGGCCGAAACGTCGTGAGAATTATTTTATTATGTTTTATTTTTATTCTTTTATTATTTCCATTCTACGTGACTTTACCGAAAGAACCAAGACGATGAATCCCTGCAGTCACGAAAGCTTTAAATCGAAATATAAGCTGTGTTAATGTGAGAGAATTAGCAGGATGTTAAAGTCAGAAATTAGCATGTAACTGGGAGATTAGCATAATGTTAATGTGAGGAATTAGCAAGTAAACCAGTCACGGAAGTGGCTATGTTAAAGTTAGAGTTTACATATCAACAGAAATTCACTCTGTAATTCCCTCCAAAAATTGTACTTGCAGCGCCACAAAACCCTCTCTCCATCCTCAGGGGAATTAATTGGTGATCCGATCTCTGCACAGTTCTGCAGGTTTGCTGAGGACTTGGGGGATGGGGGGGTTCCTAAGCCCAGAAAACATCATGGGGCAATGCTGAGGTGAATCCTGCCGGGGCTTGCTGTGACTGAAATATTGGAGGAAGTTCAAGTTCATGTATTAGGTGTAGCCCTGTGAGCCATTCGACTCTTGAATCGGGCGCAACCGCAACAAACAAAAAACAAAAACATGAACAAGAAAACATCTTAAAGTGAATATGTGACTAAGTTCAAACAGAACATCCAAGAAAAGACAGCAAAATATTGCAGAAAAAGCACCGTACACCAACGCTGTGTGCAAAAATCCCAGTGGGATGCAAGTCAAACAACAACAACAACCACAAGACAACTTAGATTAAGGCCACCAGTCTAACTCTGTACTACAACAACACAAACATGGCCAAACCAAAAAACGTATCGAAAATCAACAAAATAAAGCCATAAAGGCAATGAAACAGTGCAGGTCATAGGAACTGTGACCGAATTTTCACAATAAACGACGTAAACAACATGTACCATCAAACCCTGCAGCCATAGCTGGCTGCATGAGTCACTCCACAACAGCAGGAGCATCAGTCGGAGTATCAACATTTTTCAATGCACCTTTAAGATCAGCACACTAAATCAGAACACAGATCATACTTTGTCACCCCTGTGATGGCTGGCTGAGGTGCCATCTGTTGATGCAGTTGAAAGAGGCATCCAGAGTCCGAAACCAGGAAACAGAACTGGGCAGTAATGATCTTCCAAGCGAACTGCTGAGGGAGGGTGGCGTGTTTCTGTAGACTGCCGTATCTCACAACTGTCTGGACCATGGGATGGGTTCTGCAGGATGGGAAGGGTGCCCTAGTGGTCCCCGTTAAATAAAATAATGACCGTACCAATTGCATTAACTACTGGGGCATCTTCCTCAGTGATGCGGGGAGAGGTCCTTGCGAGGATTATTCATCATCACCAGGCTCGCTCAGGATCAGTTTGTGGTTCCAGGCCGGGAGAGTCCAGCAGAGATGCCGTATTATCTGCAAGGCTGCTACATAATTTAATATCTTCTGTGACCACGTAGTTCGAGAACCTTTCCATGGCTGTAACCAGAGGGATATCCATCTGGTGCAGGTGCAATGGGAGGCTGATCGATGCCCTGGCGGAGTCAATGGTGACGATCTGGTAATTGTTGCTTACTCTGAGGAGTGCTGACCCAATGCACATGTTTATTCGCCCTGCTAGGAGCGTTTGTCGCACGCCATTCAAGCCAAACATCTTGATTCTCAGTGGGAATTCAGCCGAATCAGGTGGGAACCTACGTCTCGTCGGTGCCTGCTGAGTAACTTTACACGGCTGTGATGGACCCACTGAGAGAGACAGAGAGACGCTGAGCCATGGAACCCACGTCTCGGCAGGGCTGAGTTAGTGTGTCAGACACAGCCATTATAAACCCACTGAGAGAAACACCCACAGATGGAACCAAGTCTCAACAGTACAGAGTTAGTGTGTCTGAAACAGACATTATGAACCAACTGAGAGAGACACCCAGAGATGGAACCAGGTCTCGGCAGGACTGAGTTAGTGTGTCTGTCACGGCCATTATGAACCCACTGAGAGAGAGAGACACCTACAGATGGAACCCAGGTCTCAATAGGACTGAGTTAGTGTGTCTGACACGGCCATTATGAACTCACTGAGAGAGAGAAACACCCACAGATGGAACCGAGGTCTCGGCAGTACTGATTTAGTGTGTCTGACACGGCCATTATGAACCCACCGAGAAAGAGAGAGACACCTACAGATGGAACCCAGGTCTCAACAGTACAGCGCTAGTGTGTCTGACACGGCCATTATGAACCCACTGAGACACCCAGAGATGGAACCAGGTCTCAGCGGTTATCAAGCCCCTCGAATCCATCCGACGGCCTCCGAGCGGCGCTCTGCGCGTCGTGTTACCTGCACTCGGGCTCGAAGCGCGTCATGGCCCTTGAGACGAACACGGCGGAGTTCTCACTGCTCCACTCTGACACAGCGGCGGCGGTGGCGGTGGCAGCGAGCACGGGGGGATGATGCACAGAGGGATAAAGAGCCGGTGGTGGTGGGGGGGTCAGGGCACGGGCTGTGCTTCGATTGGTCCAAACGCAGCCGTCCCCCCTCACCAAAACAGTGGTGGGGGTCGATTGGGGGGCAGCAGGGCGGGCGGGGGGGGGGGGGCTGAGGTGTTCTTCAGCACAAATATAATTCTTCTTGGTTCTTTCGGTAAAGTCACGTCGAATGGAAATAATAAAATAATACAAATAAAACAATTCTCACGACGTTTCGGCCACAACGCAAGCAGCCGTCCTCAGGTGGAGAACAGGTCTGTCTTCTCGACAGACCTGTGGCCAAAACGTCGTGAGAATTATATTTGATTATGTTTTATTTTTATTATTTTATTATTTCCATTCTACGTGACTTTACCGAAAGAACCAAGAAGATGAATCCCTGCAGTCACGAAAGCTTTAAATCGAAACAAACATAATTGTTGGCACGCCGAAGGCAAAGACCCCCATGTTGCAAGATCGCCTTCGCAGAGTGTCGGGGCGAGCGCTGTGGGTGAAGGGCAACACCGATGAAGGCCGTCGGGGTGCCGTGGGCACCAACCCCACCAAGGCCGCCTTTGTCTCCCCAGTGGCGATGAACGTGGCCAGCCAGGTTCTCATTTGAGGCTGAGCCGACCTAGGGGGAGGGCCATGGCCGGTTCGGACAATCACCGATCGGTGTTGGCCGTGAGCGGGAATTGAACTCGGGTCGCCGGGTTCGGAGCGCAGAGCGCTAACCGCTGCACCACCGCTCCCCACATGAATGGGACAAAGATCCCCCGTGTAGCCTGAACAGACTGTTGGGGCAAGTGCTGTTAGCGGTCACACACGAAGGCCGGCACGGCACACGAGGGGGTGTGTGGCCAGCACTACGCCCGGCCGCCTTTGTCTCCCCAGTGGCGATGTTTATACACCGCAACCAGGCACTCATTTGAGGCTGAGTCGACCTAGGGGAGGCCCAGGACCGGTTCAGATAATCGTCACTGGGTGTTGGCCGTGAGCGGGAATCACGCTCGCCGGGTTCGCAGCGCAGCGTAGCGCTAACCACTACACCACCGCTCCCCATGTGTTGGGACCCCCCCCCCACACACAGACACACACAGACACACACACACAGACACACAGACACACACACACAGACACACACACAGAAACAGACACACAGACACACACACACACACAGAAACAGACACACAGACACACAGACACACACACACACAGACACACACACACAGACACACACACACAGACACACACACACAGGCACAGACACACACAGACACACACACACAGGCACACACACAGACACACACATACAGACACACACACACAGAAACAGACACACAGACACACACAGACACACACACAGACACACACACACAGACACACACACACACTTTCACGAGCTGCCAGTGAGATGACAGGAGAGATGCAGTCGAGGGGCAGGTGGTACAGCAGGTAACACGAGTAACCCTCCAAAAGGTGATGCACGCTTGGAATCCTGCCACCTGTTGCCTCCCAGAGCCACCTCATGACACGTGCAACTTGAGCCACGTAATCACATAAATGGCCGCCATTTACGTGATTTTTTTAAGATTTTTATTTAATTAGATTTTTTACACACTTTTATTTATTGTTGTATCCTCAAAAAAGAAATGTTGTAACTCAATTTTTACACACTTCCCAATGTGCTATCAACTGAAAACTCCGAATAGGTATGTCATACTGAGGACTACACGATATTCTATCATAAAAAATCCAAAACATATATTTAAAAACTGTTAACACGCTTTTATTTAACTTACTGTGTGTGTTGTCGTATCCAAAAATCTTGTAACTCAATTTCAACCGTATTACCAATGTCGTATCGACTGCAAACTTCGTATAGCTATGTCATACTGATGACAATACTATATTCTATCATTAAAAAATAAAAAGTATATATTTTTAAACATTCTTTTTTACGGCTATAATTGTCCACGCTCAACTCACGTTGCCTGTAAATCACCACGTGGTCCCTTACGTCACGGCAAGCCACGGGGAGCCACGCCCAGGGGCGGGGGATGTGGAAGGAGGGGAGGGGCGATGGGGGAAGGGGGCAGGGGGAGAGGCAGCTCGGACAGTACATTTCATTAAAGCGTGTTTTTAAAAAAAAGTATTTGAAAATATTTTATTTTTTCACCTACGTGACTTTACCGAAAGAACCAAAGAGCGTGGATCCTTGCAGTCACGAAAACTTCAAATCTAGAATGACCGCCATTTAGTTTTTTTATTTTAGCTACTAAATTTTCATGTTTAAAACATCCTTTGAGCAAAGATGTCAAATCTTATTGATGATCGCGATTTGAGGCTTTCGTGACTGCAGGAATCCATGATCTTTGGTTGCGATCGAAACGTCGTGATCTATGAACTTATTGATGATCTTCGTGCCTGTATTTATGCTCGCGATGTAATTCATAAGTTAAAGCATAATCATTGTTTAATGGGTAAAAATCCAATATTGCCTCCTTTTTTCATGACAAAAATACATTTAATTCTCAAATATTATACTGATCAACAGAGCCGTGCTATGATGTGTCAACGTACGCTGTACACATGTTTGGTCTACACATGTTTGGTCTACACATGTTTGGTCTACACATGTTTGGTCTACAAAACAGATCGACTATAATCAAGCCCGTCCTGGCATGCATTGCTGCATCGGGACCGCCCATAAATGACGTCACGCGATTTTGGACGAATTTTGACCCCCCCCCCTCGTCACACGACGTCACAAAAAGTCAGACCCCCCCCTCAAATATGACGTCACAAAGCTCTGCCCCCCCTCCCTCCAAAAAAAACACATTTCCATTTTGAAAATAAAACATGCTTCAAATCGCTTTAAACTATTGTCATTGTAGTGCGTATTTAATGTGGCGCTGCACTCTGATGTTGTAGAAGAAAACATAATGGTAGGAACCTCCTGGTTACACCAGCCCACAGGGGATTATTGTGTCCGTTGTGCAGGGAGGGGCTGGGTGGGGAGGGAGGGGCTGGGTGGGGAGGGGAGGGTGGGGAGGGGCTGGGTGGGGAGGGGGGGGGAGGGGAGGGGCTGGGTGGGGAGGGTGGGGCTGGGTGGTGGGTGGGGCTGGGTGGGGAGGGGCTGGTCACCTCGTGGTGCCCTCACAAAACTTAACGTTTAACCTACTCACACCAGCTTGTGCCCTCCCTCACAGTCGGGCATATTTGCGGAATACACCACGCCGCCGTTGACCCTGGCCATTGACCGAGCAACCAACGTTCCTGGCAGCTCCCTCCGTAGGAATGTGTTTAATTAAGTAGAACGCGTTGTCTATATTTATTTAAAGTTGCGCATTTTGATGTGACGTCACATTTCTCAACCCCCCCCCTCATCACATATCGTCACAAATGTCTGACCCCCCCCCCCTAGGTGCGTGACGTCATTTATGGACGACCCCAAAAGTGGCTGGGCGTGGTGCTGGCCACCCACCCCCTCGTGTGCCGTGCCGGCCTTCATAGGTGCTCGCTAACAGCACCTTCCCCTACAGTCTGCTGAAGGCTACACGGGGGATCTTTGTCTTTGCTGTGTCTCAGTCTGTGCAGCCCAGAGCCTTCTCCCCAAAGCCGTAATTATTATAAATATTGGGGGGGGGGGGCATATTTGAATATTGCGGGGGGGGGGGGACATCCCCCGCCCCCCAATATATAAATATGCTCAAAATGCCCCCCCCACTATATTGCTATAAATAGATTTATGTGTATATGATTGTGGTTATGGTTGTACTTTACGAATCCCTAATCTGTGCCATTACACAGACAACGAAACAAGAAATGGTAAAAAAGAAAAAAACAGAGCCATGTAATACAATAACACTACTAGACATTATTGTAACAAAATAAATAAAAAGTCCATCTCACGTGTGAGTGATTTTTTAAAATATTTTAGGCAGGAAATTAGTTTTCAAATTTAGATTTTTTTCTGGGGGGGGTACCCCCCCCCCCCCCAATGTTGACTCCACGGCTTCGGCTTCGGCTTCTCCCTCACTTGGCAGGTGACCTCTGGCCGAGGTCACCGCCACTCAGCGGCGGCTGCTGCGTGTGAACAGTTCACCTGCGGGGAGCGGTGGCGCAGCGGTTAGCGCAGCGTGCTCAGATCCCCTCTCACCGTCGGCGATTGACCGAACCGGTCTCTGGGTCCTCCCATAGGTCGACTCAGCCCAAAAATAAAAAGCACCTCGTGCGGTGTGCCAGCATCGCCACTGGGGAGACAAAGGCGGCCGGGAAAGTTGCTGCCCACCCCAGGTGATACGTGGGCGCGGTGGAGAGCACACTGAGGACTGTCGGCCAGTCAGTCATCCCGGGCAGTCAACCCGTGGCACCTGGGTCCGTTCCGGCGACCTCCCGTCAAGCGAGAAGCCTCCGACGCTTCGCGTGGCCTTCTCAGCGCACCTGGCCTGGGCACAAGCGACGCGGTGACGTCCGCTGCCATGTCGGCGGTGAATGTCGTCTGTTTTGCAGAGGTCGCAAACGGGTTTTGATTCCGTACCAACCCGAAATGAGTGACAAACAGTTACTCACCAGTGACTGCTACCCGTACCCGTACCCGGCCGGGTACGGGTACGGGTAGCCGGGTATCGGGTAGGGTACGGGTATCGGGTACCCGGTTGCGACCTCTGCTGTTTTGGTGGCGCCGTGAAGCCCCCAGGGCACCCGTCGCGTTCCTAATCGCGAGCTGCTGCGGGTCCCGTGCTGAGCACGGATTCGTGATTTCACGCTCTCTCCGTTATGGGAGCTCGAAAATAGTCGCCGTGCGCGATGGATTCGTCTCGACGCCACCGGCAACCACGAGCCTCGTGCACGCAAGACCCAACAGCAGCCCCGGACCACGGGTCTGTGGGTTTAACCAGCAGGCTGGATTGTGTGAGGAGCTCACAAATCCTTGAAAGATCTGGACAAAGTCCCATCGGTGAGCTCCTCTGGCAGGCAAGGCTGCGTTGGCTGGGTCATGTAGCCCGCATGCCCAGCCACCGCATGCCTAAGCAACTTTTGTTCGGCCGGATCGAGGGGGCTAAACGGGCGCAGCACGGGCTAGAGAAGAGATGGAGTGATGTGGTACAGGAGGACGTGGAGCTGAGTGGACTTGCCGATGACTGGTACCAGCGGTGTCAAGATCGGCCTCAGTGGAGGAGGCTCGTGAAGGACGCTACTGGGCAGTTGGAGGCAGTCGCCCTCCAACAACAACGGAGGGCGGAGGAGCGACGCTCACAACAACGAGCGGAGCGCCGGGTGGCTAAAGCACAGCAAGCTGACAGTAGGGGGCACAGGTGGTGCATCAGCCAGTCATCTCGGTCATCTCAATCAGTCGACCCGTGGCACCTGCTGGGTCTGCCCCGTGACCTCCTGCCAGCGGGCGTTCGACACTTCACGTGGTAGCCTCAAGGTGCACATGGCCTGGCACAAGCGTCGTGGTGACGTCACCACCACTTCGTGTTGTTGTGTGTGTCGGGAGCGGTAGTGTAGCAGTTAGCACGCTGCTCTATTAACCTGGCGACCCGGGTTAGATTCCCGTTCACGGCTAACACCCAGTGACGATTATCTGAGCCCGTCCTGGGCCTCCCCTAGATCGACTAAGCCTCAAATGAGTACCTGGTGCGATGCGTAAACATCGCCACTGGGGAGACAAAGGCGGTCTGGCGTGATGCTGGCCACCCAACCCCTCGCGTGCCGTGGCGGCCTTCATAGGTGCTCGCTAACAGCACTTGCCCCTACAGTCTGTTAAGGCTATAGGGGGGATCTTTGTCTTTGTGAAGGGGTAGAGCGGTGGTGCAGCGGTTAGCGCGCTGCGCTACCAACCCGGCGATGACCCAACCTCGATTCTCGCTCCCGCCCAACGCCAGCGACGATTGTCCGAACCGGTCCTGGGTCCTCCCCTAGGTCGACTCAGCCTCAGCTGAGTACCTGGTGCGGTGTGTAGTAAACATCGCCACCGGGGAGACAAAGGCGGCCGGGCGTGATGCTGGCCACCCACACCCCCTTGCTCTCACAGCCTGTTAAGGCTTTACGGGGGAGGGGGGGGTATTTGTGTGTTGCTGTTCCCCGATCTCCATGTCTGCCACTGTGTTGCCTGACGTCTGTCCGTCTCTTTATTTTTACGATCAGTGGAAACAAGAAGATGCTCTGTGTAGTCGGCATTTTGCTTCGTTCATCATTTCGTAATTTTTTTTTAACTTTGCTTTATGTAAACCCCCACCTCTCGCTCACTCTCTCGCTCTCTCCCTCTCTCGCTCTCTCTCGCTCTGCACGCAGCCATCTCTCTCTGCATAATCTATCTTGGTGTATAATCTCTCTCTCATTGTCTCTGGCACTCTCTCTAATTTTATAATTATTTATTTTTAAATCCTTTATATTAAGTTCGCTTGCTTGCTTGCGCGCTTACGACCGTGCAAATCTTTCGGTCGTTTTTTAACCCACTTCCCATGATCCAATCGAGCTGACATTTTCCACACAGACTCGTTGTGCGTGACAATTCATTTTCATTAAAAAAAATTAGCAAAATTTTACACTTTTTAGGAAAAAAAAATATTTAATTACCAATTGCTTAATGCTGCCAGGCAATCATCTGACCAATAAGTGGCAGCCATCTCAAGCCAGAGGACGAGAGGACTCTAGTCGCCACGCATATAAAGGATTTATAGTGAAAAACTTTGTTTTTACGGGTTAATTTTTTTATTATTTTACGACAAGTGCTGCATCTGCACCCAGCCCTTCTCGCAGTCCTACGGCCTCCGACGGTGGCTCATGTCTGTGTAGTGTAGTAACTCGGCGGGAGACGACTTCACGGGTAACACACTCTTTATTTTACCAAACTCGTTCACAGGTGACTAACACCCACTTAGTATCTCGGGTGACAAACACCCACTTAGTATCTCGGGTGACAACCACCCACTTAGCTATTCTGGCGACTAACGCCCACTGAGCTATTCTGGCGACTAACGCCCACTGAGCTATTCGGGTGACAAACACCCTCTTAGCTACCCTGGCGACTAACACCCTCTTAGCTACCCTGGTGACTAACGCCCACTGAGCTATTCTGGCGACTAACGCCCACTGAGCTATTCGGGTGACAAACACCCTCTTAGCTACCCTGGCGACTAATGCCCTCTTAGCTACCCTGGCGACTAACGCCCACTGAGCTATTCTGGCGACTAACGCCCACTGAGCTATTCGGGTGACAAACACCCTCTTAGCTACCCTGGCGACTAACGCCCTCTTAGCTACCCTGGCGACTAACGCCCACTGAGCTATTCGGGACACTCCCTGCCCGGGGTGTCCGTCTTGACTGTGGGTCCCCAGCCCGACCCACGTGGGCGTCGGACCCCGGGTCCCACAGTCTCGCCTCCGAGCCACACAGGGCCCCGGTCCCCACAAGGACGGCGGGACTAGGGGTCTCGGGGCACTAGGTCTTCAGCTCCGTCTTCTGGTCTTCAACTGGGTAACTCTCCCCGAGTGCTCTCGCGCGTCCCCCTTTATACCCCACCTGCGGACGTCGCTGCGAGCACCCATCTTATTCGACCAATCACTGGGCGCTGGCTACGATCCTGTTTTCCCACATCTCAGCGTGCCTCACCACCCACGCCGCGCCGCCCCGTCATCTGTCACTCCCGGCGCGCGCGTCCACACCACGCCCACAACGCGTGCCCAACCCCGCACGCCGCCCCGTGATCCATCACTGTCACAGTCGGCGCACGTCAACACCACCACTACATCACCCCCTACCACATAGCTCGCAGCCGACCCGGCTGCTATAAAAATATACAAACCCCCCTGTGTGCCCCGTAACACAACACAACAACAAGAACAACAACTAACGTAACAACACAACACGACGCGAACACTACCATCCGCAACCATCAACCAATGCCACCGCGACAATAGAACAATATATACAAACCGGCGAGTGACAATAGCAATGTGTATGCAGAAAGAAAAATAAATGGAAATTTTTTTTTTCTTTTTCGACTCGTGCAGCGTCCCATTCTTTCCGAGCGTCCCTACAACGGGACATTACCCCGGCAGAGGGGAACACCGGGCGAGCTCGGTGTTGAAAAAAAAACGTCTTCATGAAAATTGTTGTGCCCTAGCCCGAGTCCGCCTTGCCGGTCCGTCGTACGGCACCAGACGCGGTTGAACGTCCGGTGGTGCCGGCGGTTCAGGAAGACATCGGCCAGGCATCGAGGACCCGTGCGTGCCGCGGGGTTCAGGCTCCCGACGGTCAGCAGCCGTCAAGCCCGAGGCACCTGGGGGTGGGTCAGGTGGAGACACGTGAGGATCAGCCTGCGACACCTCCCTCCCCGAGTCGACGGTCACATCACACGCCCGGTCATTACGGCACAGAATGGGGTCACACGGTGCCGCATAGGGCTTCAGTCGGGAGGGGTGCACGTACCAACGGCGTTTTTCCCATTTAATCTGTATACTCTGGGGTCGTGCAACCCGCACAATTTCCACCGGTCCCCTCCAAGGTCTCAACAACTTGGGGGACGTAGCCAACGGTGCATGTGGACAATGCAGCCAGGCCTTATCGCCTGGTTTCCAATCATGCGTATGCACCCTCCGCCCATGCAATCTCTCGTTCGCAATTTGCCGCGACCGCGAATTCAACCTCGCCGCCTCCCGCGCTTCAGTCAATTTGGCGATATTAAATTTGATGTGGTCTGCCAATTTTGATTTTGCACGTGGCTGGGAAATCCCCAGTTGGACGTCCATGGCCGGATCGGCCTCCCGCCCATACATAAGAAAAAATGGGGAAAACCCCGTCGCCGCATGAGGGGCCATTCGATAGGCCGCGAGTACCCCCGGCACCTGTAAGTCCCAATCAACCTGATCGTCGCAGACCTGTTGGCACAACATAGACGTAATCGTCCTGTTCAGACGCTCAACCATCCCGTCAGTCTGCGGGTGGTAGGGGGAAGTACGCACTTTCTTTGTACCCAACAGGTCGCACACCTCGCGCAACAAAACGCTCGAAAAATTCTTTCCTTGATCCGTCAGCAAGCGTTCGGGGGCGCCCTTGTCCAAAACATAGCCCTGGACGAAGGCGTCCGCCACCGTTGCAGCCGACTGGTTGGCGAGTGGCCATGCCATGGGCCATCGGGTGAAGTATTCTACGCCAACCAGCAGGAATCTATTTCCCCTTGGTGTAGCAGGAAAGGGCCCCAAGATGTCCAACGCAACTAATTCGTTTATGCGCGAAACTTGAATGGATTGCAGCGGTGGATTAGCTGCCAATGGTGGCGGTTTCCTTTTGGCGCACCCTACGCATCCCTTAAGAATATTCGCCACGTCGTTACCCATCCCCGGCCAATAATAGTCTCGCTGGATTAGGGCGAGCGTTTTGTGAAAACCCAGATGCATGAGCCGTTCATGAGCTGCCAGAACGACCCTACCCCGCATAGCAACAGGCACAACGAGTACGTGACGCCGGGACATGTTGTCCCACTTCATCAAAAGGCCCTGTCTGCACACCCAGGAACCGACCCGCGCATCCCCTACCTCGGGAGCGCCAACTTTTCGACGTAGCGTAATTAGGGAGCCGTCGGACATTTGGAGACGGCCCCACTCAATGAGGGGCAACGACAACAGCGAATCCCTCCCCGTGGGGGCGTCGACTCCCGGGGTGTCAGTGGCGGCGAGCGCAACTCCCGGGGTGCCGGCGACCGGGGGTTTGCACCGCGCCGATCCCAACAAACATGTGCAGTCCGTGCACGGCGGCAACCGCGACAAGGCGTCCGCATTTGAGTGTCGCAATCCCTTACGGTAAATCGTCGTGAATTGGTAGTCCTGAAGGACCTCCAACCATCGGGACAATTGGCCCGATGGCTGTGCCACGCGCATAGCGTATTGTAGAGCCGCATGGTCCGTACGGACCGTAAAATGACGGCCGTAAAGATACGGCCTGAATTGCTGTGTAAAAAACACAATCGCTAACAATTCACGACGAGTTACGCAATAGCGTTGTTCGGCGGGGGAAAGAACTCTACTAGCGTAGGCGACCACCCGTTCAACCCCCCCGACCACCTGTGAGAGCACCCCCCCGATACCCGTGTTGCTGGCATCTGTGTCAAGCAAAAACGGTTGTGTGAAATCGGGGTAACACAAGGGGGGAGCCTGCACCAAGGCGTCACGAAGGGAGCAGAACGCAGCCTCCTCCTCCGCCCCCCAGTGAAACCGCACACCCTTAGCCGTCAAAGCGTGCAGGGGCCTGGCTATGGTGGCAAACTGCTTGACAAAACGACGGTAATAGGAGGCGAAACCAATGAAACTGCGAACCTCCGTGACCGAGGTTGGCGTTGGCCATGAGCTGACGCAGTGCGTCTTAGCAGGGTCCGTCGAGATCCCTGAACGACTCAAGATATGGCCCAAATACCTGACCGATTCCCGAAGCAGAAAACATTTAGCCGGTTTAAATTTAAGCTTAGCGGAACGCATTCTGAGGAACACCGCTCTCAGTCGCTGGAGGTGCTCCTCAAAAGTCCGACTGAAGACGATGATATCGTCGAGATAAATCAAACAGGTATCCCATTGGAGGCCCGACAAAACCAATTCCATGAGTCTCTGGAACGTGGCGGGAGCGGAATGTAAGCCCATGGGCAAACGGTTGAATTCAAATAGGCCACCAGGTGTCCGGAAAGCGGTTTTAGGTTTAGACTCGTCATCGAGTGGCAATTGCCAAAATCCGGAAAGCAGACCGAGTGTGGAAAAAAACTGTGCTCCCGGCAAGGCATCCAGCGACTCATCCATCCTGGGGAGCGGATACGCATCCGCCATCGAGATTTTGTTTAAGCGGCGGAAATCGACACAAAACCGCAAGGACCCGTCCTGTTTTTTTACTAGGACAATAGGAGCACCCCACGGACTAGAAGAGGGCGAAATGATATCGGCCGCCAACATATCATTAACCGCCGATTGCACATGCTCCTTCTCGGCTGGGCTGAGCCGGAAGGGATTCTGACGAATAGGGGCCGCGTCCCCTGTAGCTATGTGGTGGCGCAACAGGTCAGTGCAGCCGATATCGTACTTATGTTTGCTGAACACGTCAGCAAACTCGAGTAGCAAACCCCTCAATGCCCCCAATTGCACCTTGGACAAGTTAGCAGAACCGGCACACAACGAGTCCAACCACTCAGTCCCCTCATCCCTTGGAGGATGCGACTTGACAGTGAAATCTGCTTGAGCCACGAGCCGTTCCTCAACGGGTAGCGGCGCGGCGTGAGCCAGCACCGTTCCCTGCGCAATTACGGCCGGCCGCGACCCCGTATTCAGGACCATTACGAACGGCTCACTGTCCCCTCTCACCATGGTTTGAGCAACCGCTAAGTCGAGGCCCCTTCTGGCCCTGTTAGACGGCCCCAACAGCACCCCCTGTGCCTCCGCACCCACCTCGAGTGGCTTCCTCAACCGAAGGGGTACTAACATTTGCGATCCCGGGGGCACCCGTACAGTGTGAGTTGCCAGCGCCTGCACCGTCGCACAAACCGTGCGTATTTTGGTAGGGTTCGTCAAGAACGCAACCCGCCGACCTGACGGAAGCTCAATGCAGGCCTGATCTATAAGAATTTTGATGGGCATTTTGGACAAAAAGTCCGTACCTAGCAAACAGGGAACGGCCAGCGATGATGATACAAAAATAGGGCCCGCCAATTTGATGTCACCAATGCAAATAGTCGCCCGAATCTGGCCGATGATCCCCAGGGATCCCCCATTCGCCGCATAAAATGGCACGTCTACTGGCAGAAGGGGTCTACTTTGGACGGGAAGAATGTTATAAATAAGGTCCGAGATGATGGTGGCCGACGCACCCGTGTCCACAAGCACCCGGACCTCAACCCCGTCAATAAACCCCGTTACCACGGACGACCCGGCCGACGCAGCCACGATCCTGTGGGCCAATTCGGACCACTCGACTGCTTGCGGGCCGTGTACGGACCCCCCTCGCCGAAGTGAACCCCCGGCACCCAGCCGCGAACCCCCCACCGCCAAGCGGCGACCCGAATGTGCCGTGTTTGTGGACCGAACGTGTGAGGTGCCGCGACTTGCCGGGTTTTGTTGGGATGACTTGTGGGCCTGGTCGTCGTCACGACGTGGTCCTGTGGCGCGCTGACGCGGGGCCCGGCACCCGGCTGCGACGTGACCCCGAAGGCCGCAGTTGTAGCAGACGACGAGGGACGTCGTAGGTTTCGGTTGCTCCAGCTTGCGGGATGAACGTGTGGGCGAACGACCTCCCGTTCTCCACTCCCCCGGACGCGATGCAGCGAAGGCCTGCTCCTGATCCGCAGCTGGCTGAGGTTCGGCGATCGTGGCGGCCAGTGCCGCGTTCCCCGCCCATTTGCAGACGACCCCCGGCTTGCGTTTGAGGACCTCGTACGCGTGAATGCTCGTGGCGATCGCCAGGGAGCAGATATCCATCTCGTCCGCCACATTGATGGGGACCCCCAACTCGTGGGCCAACGCCAGCAGCTGCTCCGTCACCATGGCGTCCTTCCCCTCCTTATCCATGCGGGGAAAAGCTGCGTCCGCCAAGGCGAGCAGTGCCGTGCAATAGGCGAGCGTCGTTTCTCCAGCCACCTTCCGCCGATCGTAGAACTGGTGGCGACACGTGGAGGGCGGTCCGAACACCTTCGCCATCAGGTGTAGTGCGGCCTGGAGCGTAGAGCGGGACGACCTTGCAGCAGATGTGAAGGCTGCAAGCGCGTCGTCGTCGAGCATCGCTGGCAACGCACGCAGGGCAGTGGTGTCGGACCACCCCGACATCTCCTGATGAGCGAGGAACCTTCGTTGGAAGGCTCCCCAGTCGCCCCCATCCGCCTTGAACGCCGACAGCGCGGGCAATCTTTGCTGGAGGACCCGATCGTCGTCGACGTCGGAGAGATTTTCCCGCGCTCCGCTGTAGTTGTGTAAAATGTCGGCTCGGTTGTCAGGCGCAAAATGGAGAGCTCCGGCGCGCGCTGATGACGTGGGCTGCGCTGAGCGGAGGTCTCCGGTCACGTGGTGTCCGTGTTTCCCGCCAATCGATGGCGGCCCCTCAAAAACGGCGGCAACTTCCAGACTTTTGGCGCGAAGCGCCTTTTGGCGGGATCCCTCCAACGTCGCTTTCTCCACCAACCCCGCAGCCGTTTTTCCGCTCGCCGGAACGGAGATGTCCGCCAAGACAGCGGCGGCGGCGAGTAGCAACTCCGCCAACCGGGAGTGCGCGTCTTGGAGGCTGGTGTCGGAGGCAAGCGGAGCGTCGGCCATCACCGCGAAGTGCTGCATCGGCGGCAACTCCTCGTCCTCTCCTCCCGAGGTTGGTGTCCCCGGTACGCCGTCGTCGTCCCGACCTCGCTCGTGGGTACGGGTAGTCTTCCTCGTGTCCATACTTCTTGAAGACAGGTTTACTTCTGACGCCAGTTGTAGTGTAGTAACTCGGCGGGAGACGACTTCACGGGTAACACACTCTTTATTTTACCAAACTCGTTCACAGGTGACTAACACCCACTTAGTATCTCGGGTGACAAACACCCACTTAGTATCTCGGGTGACAACCACCCACTTAGCTATTCTGGCGACTAACGCCCACTCAGCTATTCTGGCGACTAACGCCCACTGAGCTATTCGGGTGACAAACACCCTCTTAGCTACCCTGGCGACTAACGCCCTCTTAGCTACCCTGGCGACTAACGCCCACTGAGCTATTCTGGCGACTAACGCCCACTGAGCTATTCGGGTGACAAACACCCTCTTAGCTACCCTGGCGACTAACGCCCTCTTTGCTACCCTGGCGACTAACGCCCACTGAGCTATTCTGGCGACTAACGCCCACTGAGCTATTCGGGTAACAAACACCCTCTTAGCTACCCTGGCGACTAACGCCCTCTTAGCTACCCTGGCGACTAACGCCCACTGAGCTATTCGGGACACTCCCTGCCCGGGGTGTCCGTCTTGACTGTGGGTCCCCAGCCCGACCCACGTGGGCGTCGGACCCCGGGTCCCACAGTCTCGCCTCCGAGCCACACAGGGCCCCGGTCCCCACAAGGACGGCGGGACTAGGGGTCTCGGGGCACTAGGTCTTCAGCTCCGTCTTCTGGTCTTCAACTGGGTAACTCTCCCCGAGTGCTCTCGCGCGTCCCCCTTTATACCCCACCTGCGGACGTCGCTGCGAGCACCCATCTTATTCGACCAATCACTGGGCGCTGGCTACGATCCTGTTTTCCCACATCTCAGCGTGCCTCACCACCCACGCCGCGCCGCCCCGTCATCTGTCACTCCCGGCGCGCGCGTCCACACCACGCCCACAACGCGTGCCCAACCCCGCACCCCGCGCCGCCCCGTGATCCATCACTGTCACAGTCGGCGCACGTCAACACCACCACTACATCTGCATGCAGAGCTCCCCGTCTCCTCGTCTCTCCTTTCCCTCTCTGCCTCTCTCACCCCGCATCTCTCTGCGACTGCCGTGTTTGTCTCGCTGCGTGTGTGGGGGAATGGGGGAGCGGTGGCGCAGCGGTTAGCGCGCTACGCTGTGT
This sequence comes from Lampetra fluviatilis, assembly GCF_964198595.1. Lineage (NCBI taxonomy): Eukaryota > Metazoa > Chordata > Hyperoartia > Petromyzontiformes > Petromyzontidae > Lampetra > Lampetra fluviatilis. The sequence continues at coordinate 4,141,136 of NC_136344.1, read as the reverse complement.
CTGAACCTGGCGACCCGGGTTCGATTCCCGCTCACGGCCAACACCATCAGTGGCGATTATCTGAACCGGTCCTGGGCCTCCCCTAGGTCGACTCAGCCTCAAATGAGTACCTGGTGTGCAGTGTGTAAACATCGCCACTGGGGAGACAAAGGCGGCCGGGCGTGGTGCTGGCCACCCACCCCCTCGTGTGCCGTGCCGGCCTTCATAAGTGCTCACTAACAGCACTTGCCCCACCAGTCTGTTAAGGCTACATGGGGGGTCTTTGTCTTTGGTGTGGGGACACAGCGTGAGCGTTGGGACGTGACGTATACGGCAACCGGCATGGGCAATGAATGTCTCGGGTCTGACCACGGCCTTCGCTTCGCTGCTGCGCCCAGGACTCTGGGCACGAGATTCCGACCGCGTGGCATCCGTGCGCTGGAAGCGGCTTCAACGCCGCCACGCACATCCCAGAATGCACTTGAGGCATCGTCCGCGTGGCCGACGTCAGACAACGGAGAGGCGATCATATCGGTCAGTTTCCTTTTTTGTACGAAGATTTCCCTCCACAAATTTCGATGTGAAGCTTTTCGTGACTGCAGGGATTCATATTCTTGGTTCTTTCGGTAAAGTCACGGAGAAGGGAAACAATGAAATAATAAAAATATAAAACAATACAATGCTCACGACGTTTCGACTGCAACACAAGCAATCATCATCAGGTGTGAAAACCACAGCAAGAAAATTTGAAAAAAGTCGCTGTGGATTTCACACCTGATGATGATTGTTTGTGTTGCAGTCGAAACGTCGTGAGAATTTTTTTTATTTTATTATTTCCCTTCTACGTGACTTTACCGAAAGAACCAAGAAGATTTCCCTCCCCACCTTCATCTGAATGTAATCGATCTTTGGCCATGTTTCCCCTTGGTGGAATTTAGTCACCCGATTGCTTTGCGTGTGTGGCCATGAGTCGTTCTTTAGAACCTTCAGAGCTACCGTCAAGTGGAAGAATCAGGAGTGTGACCAGAACCGTTCTGATAGCTACAGGCTTCTTAGCGCCGATTGGAAGCGAATCACCAAGTGATACTCCACTGTTTCATTGTGTAGGGGTGTTAATCGGCACTCCCCCATACTAATCTCGGATCGAAGCTTTCGTGACTGCAGAAATTATCCTCATTAGTTTTTTTCGGTAAAGTCACGTACGTAGAAATAAAGTAATACATAAAATTAAAATAAATAAAATAAGATACAATTAAAATTACTAAAATAATAAATATCATTAAAATAAATACAATTTAATTAAAATAGATAAAATAATAAATTCAATAAAAATAAATAAAATAAAAATAAATTAAATCACGACGTTTCTAACGCAACACAAGCGCTCATCATCGGGTGTGAATGGGGTGAAGCGTGCTCTGTACGTGGTGTCCCCCCGTGTGTTCCCTCGCTGTGTTTCACCCCATTCCCACGTGATGATAAGCGCTTGTGTTGCGTTCGAAACGTCGTGATTTATTTTAATTAATTTTTTTGTTTTATTCATTTTTTTTTTATTTCTAACATACGTGACTTTACCGAAAAAGCCAACGAGAACTCCACCCCATACTGCTAGCTGGTAGCGCTCCCCCTTCTCGTCACCAGGGGGCGGAAACGCTCTCACGCCACTGCGAGTGACCATGGCCCACAGGGGCCAATGACAATCCCTGGGAAGCGGATCCTGGGACACATTCCTCGGGACCCCGGGAGGCGGGGACCGGGGGGTGACGTCACCTCCCAGAAAGTTCTGGAAGGGAGGCGTGGCCAGGGCGGAGCAAGCCACGGACCGGTACAGAAGCCGGACCTCTCAAGGGTCCGGCTCAGTCACCTTCAAGCCCATAGACCGAAGAGCTGGGCTGAGGTTAGGACCCTGAACCCCAAGCTCCTCCGTTTCATTGCATTGGTTTGGCCATGTTTGTTTGTTGTAGTACAGAGTTAGACTGATGGCCTTAATCTAAGTTGTCTTGTGGTTGTTGTTGGTTGTTTGACTTGCATCCCACTGAGATTTTTGCACAGCGTTGGTGTACGGTGATTTTTTTTTGCAATGTTTTGCTGTCTTTTCTTGTTTTTCTGTTTGCACTTAGTCACATATTCACTTTAAGATGTTTTTTTGTTCGTGTTTTTTGTTTGTTGCGGTTGCACCCGATTCAAGAGCCGAATGGCTCAGGGCTATACACCTAATACATGAACTTGAAGGTCCTCCTCCGTCCTTCGAAGGGCCGGAGCTGAGTGAGGCCGCTGGTCAGGACCCGAAGCCCCCGGCACGCTCTGGTCAGCGTAGCCTCCCCCCCAAGGGCCCCAGGCGGAGGGCGGAAGGTGAACGGGGTTCAACCTCGAGTTGAAGTTCTCATGACTGCAGGGATCCGTACTCTTTGGTTTTTCGGTAAAGTCCACGTGGGTAGAAAATAACAAGAGGCCATCTAGGCAAGAGAGGGGGGGAGAGGCCTCTTGTTAAAGCAGCCCCCTTTTGCCCACTTCAGCAAGGCCAAGGGCTTAAAATGACTTTTACACTTTAACATTTTATCTACAAAATTACACCTTGCCATATTTACAACATGTTACCTTATTTGTATTTTAAGATTGTATATTACGGCTAGTTTACAATTTATATTGTATACTTATTCTAAATTTGACATACTTTAGCCCCTGAGTATTAGTTAGACTTTGTAATTTTAGTCTAGTTAGACTGTATACCAGAGGTGTGGACTCGAGTCATGTGACTTGGACTCGAGTCAGACTCGAGTCATGAATTTGATGACTTGCGACTCGACTTGGACTTGCATAACAATGACTTTGTCCCACCTATGAGATGTGGACTCGAGTCATGTGACTTGGACTCGAGTCAGACTCGAGTCATGAATTTGATGACTTGCGACTCGACTTGGACTTGCATAACAATGACTTTGTCCCACCTATGAGATGTGGACTCGAGTCATGTGACTTGGACTCGAGTCAGACTCGAGTCATGAATTTGATGACTTGCGACTCGACTTGGACTTGCATAACAATGACTTTGTCCCACCTCTGCTGTATACCACATAAGTTTTAAGATTCCTACATGTTGAATGTATGCACCTTCCTGCCATAGTAAATTCCTTGTTTGTGCAAACTTTCATGGCGAATAAAACCCTGATTCTGATTCAGATTTCTTGCTGTGGTTGTCCCAGCTGATCACGGACCGCTTGTGTTGCGCCCGAAACGTGGTGATTTAATTTATTTTATATTTTCTACCTACGTGGACTTTACCGCAAGACCCAAGGAGTAGGTCAACGGGGTTCACCGGTGCTAGGGCCCGTTATCTCGCCAGGTAGCGGGTAAAGGGGCCGCTCTACCCCTTCGTGTTAGGGACACCGTACAAGAGGCAAATAAACATCGCGTTGCCTCGCAACAAGTTGTCCGTCGATGTCTACCCACTACAACTGCATGCCTACACAGGGCGATTTACTGTGAGCAGCCAATAATGTGTGTTGCGATTTTTATACCCGAAAAAGGGCCGAAAGTGCATGTGTAAAGTTGTACGTTGCATTCTATTATCACGCCTGCAGGGACCACACGTCATGCTCGTGGTAGAATACGTGGAACGAACATTGTTTTATGATGCACGAAATACTCGTCGGTTCTGTCGGTAGAGTCACGTAGAAAGTAAACTTAGAAATGTAACGCAATACAACACAGAGAGTCGGCGAACACAACAGTCAACACCCTACCTGGTTGATTAACGTTCTTCCAAAGATTGCTAAATTTGAGAGAGACAAAACACAGACACGGAGACACACATACAGACACACACGCAGAGAGAGATAACACAGAGACACACACAGAGACACACAGAGAGAGAGACACACACAACATAGACAAACAGAGAGACACACAGAGAGAGACACACACAACATAGACACACAGAGACACACAGAGAGACAACACAGAGACACACAGAGAGACACAAAGACGCACAGAGAGAGACAACACAGAGACACACACAGAGACACACAACATAGACACATAGAGAGAGACACACAACATAGACACAAACAGACACACAGAGAGACACACAGACAGACACATAGAACCAAAGAGTAATTCCTGCAGTAACGAAAGCTCCAAATCATTGTACAATGCACGCATCGTCCTTGAAACGGATGGGCCTACACCAGCGCCACAGCCTCCTTCACGGCCGTGTCTCACCGCCGCTGTTAGACCAGAGAAAGCCATAAGGCGAGAAACACGAACAGCAATGCAAATGAACCTCATGGCGTGACCCCGGGGTCCCATAAGCCCCCGGCTCTCACATGAACCGCTTTGCGACGTCATTTCCTGTCTGTTGAAGGCGAACGCCGCGGCGATGTGTTCCTCTCGACGAGCTCCACACGACGCGCTCATCAAAGTTTGGTTTCTCCTGCGCATTCGTCCTCGCCGCTGCGCTTGGACACGACGCGACGAGAGGACGACCCGTGCCAGGCGGGTCGCGGCGTTTGTGTGCGCGGTGGGACGGAGTCGCCAAAAACTTAAATTCGAATATCCAAGCGTCAATAATAGCTTGGGTTGAGCAGTTATGTCTAGGGGACCCATCTTGGTTCTTTCGGTAAAGTCACGTAGAAGGGAAATAATAAAATAATAAAAATTTAACATAATAAAATACAATTCTCACGACGTTTCGGCCACAACGCAAGCAGCCGTCCTCAGGTGAAGAACAGGTCTGTCGGAAAGACAGCGTCTGAATGTTTCATTCACCCGTCCTCAGGTGAAGAACAGGTCTGTCGGGAAGACAGCGTCTGAATGTTTCATGAATGTTTTATTCAGACGCTGTCTGTCTTCCCGAGAGACCTGTTCTTCACCTGAGGACGGCTGCTTGCGTTGTGGCCGAAACGTCGTGAGAATTGTATTTTATTATGTTTTATTTTTATTATTGTATTATTTCCCTTCTACGTGACTTTACCGAAAGAACCAAGAAACTGAATCCCTGCAGTCACGAAAGCTTTAAATCGAAATCTAAGGGACCCGTTTGGCCGTGTTGTTTGTTGGTGGCCGCTTGAAGTTTGTGGGCCCTTTGCTCAGCAACTGTGAAAACGAAACATGGGTTCCTTCTCCCTGTTTAATGTTGATATTCATGGCTGACAGACACAGACTACTGCTGCTGCTGCTGACGAGTACATCCTGAGCATCAGTCCCTGAGGCCCAGGTCTCGTTCCACACACAAACACAACACTGGCTCACACCGATGGATATCAGCTTCATGTAATACTGGTTGATCACAACTCAGTTTAAACTGGTGTCACAGTTTAATTTATAATTTAAACCCATAAAACACGTACATCATAGGTCTCACGTTAGACTGGCTCACGGCTTTCTCAGTGTGAGTCGGTCTAACACGTCTCTCAGCGTGAGTCGATCTAACACGTCTCTCAGTGTCGGCTGATTCAAGATGGTCAAAGGGAGGCGAGCAGGCCCTGGGCAGGCATGGACGAGATCTCCTCGATAAGTGGCCGCTTCACTACGCCCCGGCATGACGCACCACGCTCCCCAGCGACGCCAGGTGCCCTACCGGCCTCGATGGCTGCTGGGCTTTGCCAGGGGAACAGCACCTCCTGTGGGAAGGCAGCGGCAAGCAGGGTTAAGTGGTGAAAATCACCCTCGGCACAAAGCGGAGCGTACCGGCTGACGTGTTTTCTTGGCAAACGGAAGAAGTTGAACCCTTCATAAATACAGTGAGGGAAAAAAGTATTTGATCCAATGCTCATTTTGTACGTTTGCCCACTGATAAAGAAATGATCAATCTATAATTTTAATGGTAGGTTTATTTCAACAGTGAGAGACAAAATAACAACAAAAAAATCCAGAAAAACGCATGTCAAAAATGTTATAAATTGATTTGCATTTTAATGAGGGAAATAAGTATTTGATCCCCTCTCAATCAGAAAGATTTCTGGCTCCCAGGTGTCTTTTATGAGATTAGGAGCACACTCTTAAAGGGAGTGCTCCTAATCTCAGCTTGTTACCTGTATAAAAGACACCTGTTCACAGAAGCAATCAATCAATCAGATTAAACCTACCATTAAAACTATAGACTGATCATTTCTTTGTCAGTGGGCAAACGTACAAAATCAGCAGGGGATCAAATACTTTTTTCCCTCACTGCATAATTCTGCTTTGGACTTTGCCAGAGAGAGCTGGCTGACTGGATGTGACGCCAGCCTCACGACCTGGAAGAGGATTGCAAGGCACGATGTTTCCAAGGGTCTCTCTTGAATCTACGACCACCGGCGTGCTTGCTCTAGGAGCACCGCTGTTGTCCCAGGGACAGAGGTCGCAAACAGGTTTTGATTCCTTACCCGTACCCGGCCGCACCAGGATCGCAAACGGGTACCCGTACCCGTACCCGGCCGTACCCGTACCCTACCCGTACCCGGCCGGGTACGGGTAGAGTACGGGTATCGGGTACCCGATTGCGACCTCTGGGATGACGCCATGTTGCAGGCGCGGGTGGGTTGATTCTAGGAACTTGAATTGTGAGAAGAGACAAGACGTTGGGAAATGAGTGACAAACGGTGACTCACCAGTGACTCACGACCTACCCGTACCCGTACCCGGCCGCACCAGGGTCGCAAACGGGTACCCGTACCCGGCCGGGTACGGGTAGCCGGGTATCGGGTAGGGTACGGGTATCGGGTACCCGGTTGCGACCTCTGGCGTACATACACACACACAACGAGGCTGAGAATGTGGGAGCAGAGAAGTGAAGGAGCGAGCGGTCGTGGCTCACCCCGGGGTGGTGAGAGGCCGGGTCCCACAGCTCCTCACCACAGACCGGCGCCTCCTCCAGGTCGGGCAAGTCCTGTGGGCACAACAAAGGGCAAAGATCACCCGTGTAGCCTTTAACAGACTGTTGGGGCAAGTACTGTTGGCGAGTAGCACCTACGAAGGCCGCCACGGCACACGAGGGGGTGGGTGGCCGGCACCACGCCCGGCCATGTTTGTCTCCGCCAGTGGCGATGTTTACACATTTAAAGCTTTCGTGACTGCAGGGATTCATCTTCTTGGTTCTTTCGGTAAAGTCACGTAGAAGGGAAGTAATAAAATAATAAAAATAAAACATAATAAAATAATTCTCACGACGTTTCGGCTACAACGCAAGCAGCCGTCTTCAGGTGAAGACGGCTGCTTGCTTACTTCCCTTCTACGTGACTTTACCGAAAGAACCAAGAAGATGTTTACACACCGCGCAAGGAACTCAATTGAGGCTGAGTCGACCTAGGGGAAGACCAGGACCGGTTCAGAAAATCCTCACCGGTGTTGGCCGTGAGCGGGAATCGAACTCGGGCCACCGGGTTCGTAGCGCAGCGCAGCGCTAGTAACTACACCACAACAACAAGCGCCTTTCACCACTAAGTGGTGGTGACGTCACCACGGTGCTTCTCTCACCTCACTCACCTCACTCACCTCACTCATCTCACCTCACTCATCTCACCTCACTCATCTCACTCACCTCACCCTCATCACTCTCACCTCACTACCTCACTCACACTCTTCTCACTCACGTCAAGGCTGATGTTTCTGCTGGTGTCGTCCCGCGCTGCCACCTCCTCCACCTCGTGCACGAGGCTGCTGCTCCTGCTGCTGCTCCTGCTGCCGCCCAGCCTCACCGCACCTCCCGGCCCAGCCCCGTCGGGACGGCGGTCCGACTGTGGCTCACCAACCTCACCACCCTCACCACCATCACCACCATCAACACCCTCACCACCCTCACCACCCTCACCACCATCACCACCCTCACCACCATCAACACCCTCATGACCCTCACCGCCCTCACCACCCTCACCACCATCACCACCCTCACCACCCTCACCACCCTCACCACCGCCCTCACCGCAGGCGCCGCCACCGCCGGTCTGCTTGCCACTGGCCCCTGGAGGGTGAAAGGAGGGCAGTGACGTCAGCCTCACCACCCACGCCGAACCGGCACAGACCATGCTGGGCTCGCTGGTGAGCTGTGTGTTGTGGAAGCTGGGAGTGTGGTGGTGGTGGTGGTGATGGTGGTGGCGGTGGTGGTGGTGGTGGTGATGGTGATGGTGGCGGTGTTGTTGAAGCTGGGAGTGTGGTGGTGGTGGTGGACTTGCTGATCATCTGCGTGTTGTGAAAGCCGGGGAGTGTGGTGGTAGTGGTGGTGGTGTTGTTGAAGCTGGGAGTGTGGTGGTGGTGGTGGTGGTCTTGTTGAAGCTGGGAGTGTGGTGGTGGTGGTGATGAGCTGAGTGTTGTTGAAGCTGGGAGTGTGGTGGTGGTGGTGTTGTTGTTGAAGTGAGGTTCGCCACCTGTGGTGGAGCTGTCACCGTCTGCACGGACTCTCCGCTCCGAGCGCCGCTGCCCCAGCGCCGCGGTGGCCTCGTGCAGGCGCCGCCGCTCCCGCGTCTCCCACGCGGCGCGCTCCGCACGCTCCGCCGCCCGGCCCCCCCGTGCCCACGCCTCGGCACACGCCCTGAGACGGTGGCGGGGGGGGGGAGGTGATGGGCATCGTTCAATAACGAAGACCAAGGCCCCCCGCGTGGCCTTGACGAACTGTTGCTGTCACCGCGAGAAGCGGCGCTCATGAAGGCTGGAACGAGGGGGGTGACACCGCTGGTGCCGGGCATCGGCAAGTCCAGCCACCCACTCACTCACTCATCCCACCCACTCACTCACACACTTACCCACTCATTCACCCACCCACTCACTCACTCACCCACCCAATCACTCACTCACCCACCAACCCACTAACTCACACACTTACCCACTCACTCACCCACTCACTCACACACTTACCCACTCATTCACCCACCCACTCACTCATCCCACCTACTCACTCACACACTTACCCACTCACTCACACACCCACTCACTCACACACTTGTCTCGGGTGTGGACCAATCAACTTCAAGGACAGTGCATATCATTATCATCATCAGAGTTGTTTAGTTTTGTTTGCATTTTGACTGCTTGTGTTGTGATTATTGCAAACATGATGCCTTGTATAAAGGTGTCACTTTTTGTACCAGTTGAAAGGGTAATAACCTACTACTATATTTTTCCACTGGTAAAGGAGATGCCTCAGAGTGGTTTTCATGATGTTTGACTGCTTGTGTTTTAAGCCTCGAGGGGAAGGGTGTTAAGTCTGGCACCGTCCAAATGGAGTTTTCTTTTTCCAGGAGGCGTCACGGATGAGTCGTTGTTGGCTCTAGATTTGAAGCTTTCGTGACTGCAAGGATTCATACTCTTTGTGTTTATTCGGTGAAGTCACCATGACCACACATCAGCATTCATCTTGCGCATTTCTAATTTGCCCCCCCCGGCAGCATAGCAAAAGGCTGCTTAATCTTAGCTTCCTTATCTACTTACGCCCCCTGCATCACAAAGCTTCAGTTTTAACTCCGTGCGTTGGCTCCCAGCACCCTCCCCGTTCCTTACATCATTGCCTCCCAGCCCACACCCCGCCCACACACTCACCATGACCCCCCCTCCCTCTATCCCCCGCGACTATATAACTCCTCGCCACAGCCATCTCTTAGACATTCTAGATTTGAAGTTTTCGTGACTGCAAGGATTCATATTCTTAGGTTTTTTTCGGTAAAGTCACGTAGGTAAAAAAATTAAATTAATAAAAGTAAAAATTATTTAATTTTTATTTTACTTTTATTAATTTAAATTTTTTACCTACGTGACTTTACCAAAAAAAACTAAGAATATCTCTTAGACACCCTTAAGCGGTTGTGCTTTCGCTGCGTCGTCCTCACCTGAAGAAGGACGCTTGTGGTTGTTGTTTGACTTGCATCCCACTGAGATGTTTGCACACAGCGTTGGTGTACGGTGCTATTTCTGCAATATTTTGCTGTCTTTTCTTGGATTTTCTGTTTGCACATAGTCACTTTAAGATGTTTTTTGTTCATGTTTTTGTTTTTTTGTTTGTTGCGGTTGCACCCGATTCAAGAGCCGAATGGCTAACAGGGCTATACCTAATAAATTAAACTTGAAACTAAAATGAAACTTGAATCTTGTGTTGCGCCCGAAACGTCGTGATTCAATTTAGTTTTTATTTTTCGATTTAAAGCTTTCGTGACTGCAGAAGACAGAGTCTGTCTTCCCGACAGACCTGTTCTCCACCTGAGGACGGCTGCTTGCGTTGTGGCTGAAACGTCGTGAGAATTATTTTATGATGTTTTATTTTTATTATTTTATTATTTCCATTCTAAGTGACGTTACCGAAAGAACCAAGAAGTTAGTTGTTTTCACTTAATTGATTTGATTTTTTTACCTACGTGACTTCACCGAAAAAAAAAAACAAAGAGTATGGATCGTTGATAATTGGTTTTTTACCCTTCTATCTGGCAACAAAACTGACACCTTTTTTACAAGGAGTCATGTTTACATAGACCACGATACCTGCAGTCATAATGCAAACAAAAAACATAATTCTGAAAATGTATGCCCTGTCCTTGAAGTTGATTGGTCCACACCCGAGACAGCTTTCCTTAGAGCCTAGTCTCACATGGGTTGGACCAGATGACGCCAAAAGGTATTGTGGTCTATGTAAACATGACTCCTTGTAAAAAAGGTGTCAGTTTTGTTGCCAGATAGAAGGGTAAAAAAACAATTATCATATTTTTTACTGGCAAATGAGGTTCCAATAGAGTATGGATCGTTGTTGGCTCTTGTTGTTGTTGTTGCTGTTGTTGTTGTTGTGTTGATCCTGCGCGTGTGGCCGTTGGGCACGTGTGGCGGACGTCAGGGGCCTCACCTGTCCTTGGGGAACACGGGGCGGTCGTCCAGGAAGGTGAGGTGGGGCAGGCGCACGGTGAGCGTGCGGCGGTAGTCGGGGATGTCCCGCACCACCGCGTTCCCCGTCAGGGTCAGCACGCGCTGCGGGCACAACCACGGGGGGTAACCGCGGGGGGTAACCACGGGGGGTAACCGCGGGGTAACCGCGGGGTAACCGCGAGGTAACCGCGGGGCAAGCACAGGCGATAGCACAAGGCCGTGAGCTACCACATTCCAATGTCCACCCCCCATGCACCCACGTCTCCGTGTCCACGCATCTCCATGTCCTGTGCCCACCGCATCTCTGTTGCCCATTTTGTCCCCGTGTCTCCGTGTGTCCGTGTCCCAGTGTCTGTGTCCCCATCTCTCCACGTCCCCGTGTCCCCGTGACTTGTCCCCGTGTCTCTGTGTGTCCGTGTCCCAGTGTCCGTGTCCCCGTATCTCCACGTCCCCGTGTCCGTGTGAGCTGTCCCCGTGTCTCTGTGTCTGTGTCCCAGTGTCTGTGTCCCAATATCTCCACGTCCCCGTGTCCCCGTGACTTGTCCCCGTGTCTCTGTGTGTCCGTGTCCCAGTGTCCGTGTCCCCGTATCTCCACGTCCCCGTGTCCGTGTGAGCTGTCCCCGTGTCTCTGTGTCTGTGTCCCAGTGTCTGTGTCCCAATATCTCCACGTCCCCGTGACCCCGTGACTTGTCCCCGTGTCTCTGTGTGTCCGTGTCCCAGTGTCTGCCTCCCCCTATCTCCGTGTCATGGTATCCCCGTGTCTCTATGATTTGCCCCCGTGTCTCTGTGTCTCAATGTCCTAGTGTCTGCTTCCCCGTATCTCCAAGTTCCCCTCTCCCCGTATGTCCCCATGTCTCTGTGTTTCTGTGTCCCCACGTCTCCGTGTCCCTGGGTCTCTGTGTCTGTGTCGTGCCCCCGTGTCTCTGTGTCCCAGCGTTTCTTTATCCCCGTGTCTCCGTGTGTCTCTGTGTGTCCATGTGTCCCAGTGTCCCTGTGTCCCCATGTGTCCCCACGTCTCTGTGTCCCTGTGTCTCTGTGTCCCGGCGTTTCTTTATCCCCGTGTCTCTGTGTCTCTGTGTGAACCCGTGTGTCCCTGTGTCCCTGTGTCCCCGTGTCCCCATGTGTCCCGACGTCTCTGTGTCCCCACGTCTCTGTGTCCCCACGTCTCCGTGTCCCTGGGTCTCTGTGTCTGTGTCGAGCCCCCGTGTCTCTGTGTCCCAGCGTTTCTTTATCCCCGTGTCTCTGTGCCTCCGTGTGTCTCTGTGTGTCCATGTGTCCCTGGGTCTCTGTGTTCCCGTGTCCCCATGTGTCCCGACGTCTCCGTGTCCCTGTGTCTCTGTGTCTTTGTCGAGCCCCCGTGTTTCTGTGTCCCAGCGTTTCTTTATCCCCGTGTCTCTGTGCCTCCGTGTGTCTCTGTGTGTCCCCACGTCCCTGTGTCCCTGTGTCCCCGTGTCCCCATGTGTCCCCACGTCTCTGTGTCCCAGTGTCTCTGTGTCTGTGTTGAGCCCCGTGTCTCTGTGTCCCAGCATTTCTTTATCCCCACGTTTCTGTGTCATCGTGTTTCCCCGTGTCCCAGTGTCCCGTGTCCCCATGCGTCCCCACGTCTCCGTGTCCCCATGTGTCCCAGTGTCCCCGTGTCCCCATGCGTCTCCACGTCTCCGTGTCCCTGTGTCTCTGTGTCCCCACGTCTCTGTGTCCCCGTGCGTCCCCACGTCTCCGTGTCCCCATGTGTCCCAGTGTCCCCGTGTCCCCATGCGTCCCCACGTCTCCGTGTCCCCATGCGTCCCCACGTCTCCGTGTCCCTGTGTCTCTGTGTCCCCACGTCTCTGTGTCCCCGTGCGTCCCCACGTCTCTGTGTCCCCGCGTGTCCCCGCTCCTCTGTCCGTGTCTCACCAGGCTAGGCATGGCTGCGAGGATGTCGACGAGCTCCGGGTCGCGGATGAGGTTGTGGGAGAGGTCGAGGACACTGAGGCGGGGGCACGAGGCCAGGGCCCTGATGG